>NC_047044.1:31415313-31641414 GCF_011762595.2 Tursiops truncatus | reverse complement strand
GCTAGCTTTCCAAGCTGAGACTCCCCGCCCCCCACCCTTTAGATATCCAGCTTTAATCAAACCAGATAACTAAGCATATATCAAATATATATCAAATCAAGCCATTTATATGAAAGGATGGACTTAGAGGATTTTGGAACTGGTGAATCCAAAATCCGTAGAGTAGGCTGGCAGGCTAGAAACTCTTCAGCAGGACCTGATAATGCAGTCATGAGGTAGAGTTTCTTCTCAGGGAAACTTCAATTTTGCTTTTAAGGTGATTCAACTGATTGGATGAGTTCCATCCACATTATGGAGTATAATCTCCTTTACGTAAAATCATCAGGCTATAGGTGTTAACCACATCTACAAAATACCTTCAGGGGGCTTCCCTGGTGGCGCAGTGGTTGAGAGTCCGCCTGCCGATGCAGGGTCCACAGGTTCATGCCCTGGTCCGGGAGGATCTCACATGCTGTGGAGCGGCTAGGCCCGTGAGCCATTGCCGCTGAGCCTGCGCATCCGGAGCCTGTGCTCCGCAACGGGAGAGGCCACAACAGTGAGAGGCCCGCGTACGGCAAAAAAAAAAAAAAAAAAAACCTTCACAACACCTAGATTAGTGTTTGAATACTACTATAGCCTAGGCAAGTTGATACATAAAACTAACCATAATGGTGGTAGTCATGAACAGTAAACATTTTGCGACGCCATTGGCTCAGTGAAGATTAGCACCCCATTGATAAATCTGCTTGGTTCTGCTTAAACACCTCACCCATACCAAGTTTATAAAAGGCCAAGAAAATAGAATTTTAAAACATTACCCCAGGGAGCTTAATAATGAGAGAAAAGGAGAGAGCTAGTTTTAGTGCTTGCTCATGAGCTCAGTTGTGGACTCATCTGAAGTTCTGCCCCAAAAAGCCACTTGTGGGAGTAGAGCTTGGAGGTAGGGGTGGTGGTTGCAAAGGGACCCAGCAAAGAAAAGCTGGATACCACCAGTTTCCAAGGAGGAAGTAGACATAAAGGGAATTTCAGGTGACAGTCCCTAATGATGTGGGGTTTGTCCCCAAAGAACCCTCAAACACCTATAAGAGATTCATCTTGAATATAGTGGTCAAGTAAGCTCTTTTGCTTTCCTTCCTTTCTTCTCTCTCCATTCTGCTCTAACACTATAGTGCTCAGAAATTATGTTTAACAAGAATGTAGGTAAAGAAAGAGAAGAATAAACTGTATCCTCATTCCATAACAACACGCTTCTCCTACGCAGTGATCCCAAGCCTAGAGCAGAGGACAGTGCCCAAAAGTTAAATCAAGTTCAGCGTCTTGATTATTATCTTGGAGTTGAGTATTTCAATTACTGAATGAATTTGCTTTGCAGCTTAAAGTGACTGCATAACTTTTTATTACTTAATTGTATTTAGAAATCATGAGATCAGTCCAAGTTTCTTTAAGTAACATTTTATAACCTTGTGTTCTTTAAGCCTTTAAATTCAACCTACAAATCTTATTCTGTTTATAAAGTAACATACCCCTTTTCAACGTATAACAAATAAATAATGATTGAAAGGACTGAATACCCTTAATCAGCTACATTTAAAACCTAATTAAGTTGCCTGAATTTAAAACTGCATTTATAGTTTTAGTATATTCATTTTTATTTGAGGACTTCAGATGCCTAACTTAACAAGCAAGACTTTCTCAAACAACTTTTATAAAGCTAGTAAACTAAACTTAAAGCCGTAGCAACTCCCAAGGTCTTATAAAAATTTCAGTATTTATTTGTAAACTTGTCTAAATTCTTAATATTTTTCAACTAAAAGTCTTAAATCCAAAAATAGCATGGTCAATAATTTAATATTATGTATTTTATATATATTATTATATAACGTTGTATTTAAAATTACAGTTTTGAAGCTAATATATCAGAATCTCGAGTGTATGTTTATTACTCTTTTTTTTTCCTTTTATTTCTTTTTCTTCTCTGATTGCCGTGGCTAGGACTTCCAAAACTATGTTGAATAACAGTGGCAAGAATGGACATCCTTGTCTTGTTTCTGATCTTAGAGGAAATGCTTTCAGTTTTTCACCATCGAGAATAATGTTTGCTGTGGGTTTGTCATATATGGCCTTTATTATGTTGAAGTAGGTTCCCTCTATGCCCACTTTCTGGAGAGTATTTATCATAAATGGGTGTTGAATTTTGTCAAAAACTTTTTCTGCATCTATTGAGATGATCATACGGTTTTTCTTCTTTAGTTTGTTAATATGGTGTATCACATTGATTGATTTACATATATTGAAGAATCCTTGCATCTCTGGGATAAATCCCACTTGATCATGGTGTATGATACTTTTAATGTGTTGTTAGATTCTGTTTGCTAGTATTTTGTTGAGGATTTTTGCATCTATATTCATCAGTGATACTGGTCTGTAATTTTCTTTTTTTGTAGTATCTTTTTTCTGGTTTTGGTATCAGGGTGATGGTGGCCTCAGAGAATGAGTTTGGGAGTTTTCCTTCCTCTGCAATTTTTGGAAGAGTTTGAGAAGGATGGATGTTAGCTCTTCTCTAAATGTTTGATAGAATTCACCTGTGAAGCCATCTGGTCCTGGACTTTTGTTTGTTGGAAGATTTTTAATCACAGTTTCCATTTCATTACTTGTGATTGGTCTGTTCATATTTTCTATTTCTTCCTGGTTCAGTCTTGGAAGGTTATACCTTTCTAAGAATTTGTCTGTTTCTTCAAGGTTGTCCATTTTATTGGCATGGAGTTGCTTGTAGTAGTCTCTTAGGATGCTTTGTATTTCTGCAATGTCTGTTGTAACTTCTCCTTTTTCATTTCTAATTTTATTGATTTGAGTCCTTTCCCTCTTTTTCTTGATGAGTCTGGCTAATGGTTTATCAGTTTTGTTTATCTTCTCAAAAAACCAGCTTTTAGTTTTATTGATCTTTGCCATTGTTTTCTTTGTTTCTATTTCATTGATTTCTGCTCTGGTCTTTATGATTTCTTTCCTTCTACTAACTTTGGGTTTTGTTTGTTCTTCTTTCTCTAGTTCCTTTAGGTGTAAGGTTAGATTGTTTATTTGAGATTTTTCTTGTTCCTTGAGGTAGGCTTGTATAGCTATAAACTTCCCTCTTATAACTGCTTTTGTTGCATCCCATAGATTTTGGATCGTCGTGTTTTCCTTGTCATTTGTCTCTAGGTATTTTTTGATTTCCTCTTTGATTTCTTCAGTGATCACTTCATTATTAAGTAGTGTATTGTTTAGCCTCCATGTGTTTGTGTTTTTTACGTTTTCTTCCCTGTAATTCATTTCTAATCTCATAGAATTGTGGTCAGAAAAGATGCTTGGTATGATTTCAATTTTCTTAAATTTACTGAGGCTTGATTTGTGACCCAAGATGTGATCTATCCTGCAGAATGTTCCATGCGCACTTGAGAAGAAAGTGTAATCTGCTGTTTGGGGATGGAATGTCCTATAAATATTAAATCTGTCTGGTCTATTGTGTCATTTAAAGCTTGTGTTTCCTTATTTATTTTCATTTTGGATGATCTGTCCATTGGTGTAAGTGAGGTGTTAAAGTCCCCCACTATTACTGTGTTACTGTCGATTTCCTCTTTTATAGCTGTTAGCACTTGCCTTATGTATTGAGGTGCTCCTATGTTGGGTGCATATATATTTCTAGTTGTTAAATGTTCTTCTTGGATTGATCCCTTGATCATTATGTAGTGTCCTTTCTTGTCTCTTGTAACATTCTTTATTTTAAAGTCTATTTTATCTGATATGAGTATTGCTACTCCAGCTTTCTTTGGATTTCCATTAGCATGGTATATCTTTTTCCATCCCCTCACTTTCATCCTGTATGAGTCCCTGTGTCTGAAATGGGTCTCTTGTAGACAGCATGTATATGGGTCTTGTTTTTGTATCTATTCAGCAAACCTGTGTCTTTTGGTTGGAGCATTTACTCCATTCACATTTAAGGTAATTATCGATATGTATGTTCCTATTACCATTTTCTTAATTTTGGGGGGTTTGTTTTTGTAGGTCCTTTTCTTCTCTTGTGTTTTCCACTTAGAGAAGTTCCTTTAGCATTTGTTGTAGAGCTGGTTTGGTGATGCTGAATTCTCTTAGCTTTTGCTTGTCTGTTAAGCTTTTGATTTCCCCATCGAATCTGAATGGGATCCTTGCTGGGTAGAGTAATCTTGGTTGTAGGTACTCCCCTTTCATCACTTTAAGTATATCATGCCACTCCCTTCTGGCTTGTCAAGTTTCTGCTGAGAAATCAGCTGTTAACCTTAATGGGAGTTCCCTTGTATGTTATTTATCATTTTTCCCTTGGTGCTTTCATTAATTTTTCTTTGTCTTTAATTTTTGCCAGTTTGATTACTATGTGTCTTGGTGTGTTTCTCCTTGTGTTTATCCTGTTTGGGACTCTCTGTGCTTCCTGGACTTGGGTGGCTATTTCCTTTCCCATGTTAGGGAGTTCTTCTGCTATAATCTCTTCAAATATTTTCTCAGGTCCCTTCTCTCTCTCTTCTCCTTCTGGGACCCCTATAATGAGAATGTTGTTGCGTTTAATGTCCCAGAGGTCTCTTAGGCTGTCTTCATTTCTTTTCATTCCTTTTTCTTTATTCTGTTCTGCAGCAGTGAATTCCACCATTCTGTCTTCCAGGTCACTTATCCGTTCTTCTGCCTCAGTTATTCTGCTTTTGATTCCTTCTAGTGCATTTTTCACTTCAGTTATTGTATTGTTCATCTCTGTTTGTTTGTTCTTTATTTCTTCTAGACCTTTGTGAAACATTTCTTGCATCTTCTCAATCTTTGCTTCCATTCTTTTTCCGAGGTCCTGGATCCTCTTCACTATCATTATTCTGAATTCTTTTTCCGGAAGGTTGCCTATCTCCTTTTCATTTAGTTGTTTTTCTGGGGTTTTATCTTGTTCATTCTTCTGGTACATAGCCCTCTGCCTTTTCATCTTGTCTGTCTCTCTGTGAATGTGGTTTTTGTTCCACAGGCTGCAGGATTGTAGTTCTTCTTGCTTCTGCTGTCTGCCCTATGTAAATACTCTTAAACATTATAAGTACTCTAAAAATCAAATATATCTTATTCCCAAATATAATTTCAAAGTATTAAAACCATAGTTTTAATTTACTTATTTTTCCTCTATTAATTTTAAAGTTTCTTTTTGTGAGAACATTTAACCAAACAGTAGTTTGTCACCCCAACCTGAGAGGTTTCTGACCCCATACACAAGACTTGATTTTCACTACCCGATGGTGGATATCCTGACTTGTTTTGTTTTTCTGAATTACAATTACACACACACAGTTTAAAGGGAAAATAGTTCTTTATGCTGTGTTTAAACACATCACGTGTTCTGTCAGTTATATCCTCTTGGGACTGTCATTCAGGAATGTGCTGACCTATCTCATTGTTGCCTGGGTAGTAGACCTGCTTGCATGGCTATAGTTCTGTGTAGCATCCCTCATCTCCTGATTTCCCTATCTTTATGTTTCTTAGTATACTTCCTCATGTTATTGGGGTATCTCTTCTATTAGTTTCCTGAGAAGAAAAACATTAGAGGTACATTTTTGAGACCTTGAATGTTTTAAAGTATTTTTATTCTACTTTCTACTTGGCAAATTTGGGTTTATTGATATAGAATTTTAAGGTGGAAATTATTATCCATCAGAAATTTGAAGCATTATTCCCTTTTTGTTTTCTGAATTTCACCCCCCCACCCCCGCCAGCTTCTAACGTTGTTGGTAAAAAAAAAAAAAGTGATTTATTTGGATTCGTAACCTTTGGTATGGAACCTGCATTATTTCTTTCTGGAAGCTTTTAGTACCCTCTCTTTGTTTCCAGTGTTGTAAAATTTTATAAGATTCTGTTTTCAATTGGTAGAAGATAGCTGGAGGGTCTAAAACTATACTAAGAAGGGTATCGAGGGTTACTCTTCATTGCAGTGCACGGCTTCTCATTGTGGTGGCTTCTCTTGTGGATCATGGACTCTAGGCATGCCGGCTTCAGTATTTGCAGCACAAGGGCTCAGTAGTTGTGGCACATAGGCTTAGTTGCTCCGTGGCATGTGGGATCTTCCCAGAACAGGGATCAAACCCATGTCCCCTGCATTGGCAGGCAGATTCTTAGCCACTGCCCCACCTGGGAGGTCCATCTGTTCCTAGCCCTACTTCCTGAGATCCTTGGCATCAGTTTTTGAGATGATGCCGGCAGGAGTGCAGAAAACTTTTTAGCTTTTCCCCCTTCAGGTAAGGATTCACTTTCTTGATCTCTATTGAGTCACTTATTAAACATTTTACCTTTCCAGCTTCCAAAATGTGCTGTGGTTTCCTCTCCAATTGTCTTTATCCTTGTGAATTTATAGCCTTCCTTTTTTAAAAAAATATTGACTGTCATTTTACTGTGGTTGAGAAGTTGAGCCAGATCTCTCCAATCTTTAAACACACACCATCAACTTTTTTTTTGATAATAATGTGTACAAGACCATACCATTTAGAGATGCTAAATTTCTTCTGGATTCAAGATAAACTCTTAGGTAATTTTTCTGTTAATTGAAAACCAAACTTCTTCAAAAGGAACAGCTAATTTCCTTTCTGATTTGTTGGTTTCAGTTTAACATTTCTTTTAAAAGTCTAATGTATTCTGAAATTTTTCTGTCTCATTCTAAAGAAACTTCAATACCTTCCCATAGGTGTTTATGTGTGTGTGTATATATATATATATATATATATATATATATACACACACATATACACTTATACAGCTCGTATCTTGTTTAAGGTCTCTACCTTATTCTTCTCTGATCTGACAAGAATTCCTGCAGATATATCTCTGGTTCCAGATCTTCTGGCTCTGTGAGTGATATATTAATTTCCTATTGCTCCTATAACAAATTAACACAAATGTAGTAGCTTAAAATAGCAAATTTATTATTTTACAGTTCTGGAAGTCAGAAGTCCAAAATGGATCTCACTAGACTAAAATTGAGATGTCAGTAGGGCTGTGGTCCTTTTAGAAGCTCTAATGAAGAATGTATTTCTTTGTCTTTTCCAGCTTCTAGAGGCTGCTGTCAATCCTTAGCTTGTGGCCCACAGGCAGCCATCATATCACTCTGACCTCTGCTTTTTCAAGTCTCCTGCTTCCCTCATTCATTTGTGAGGTCTCTTATCATTGAATTGGCCCACCCAAGAAAATCTAGGATAATTTCCTTATCTCAAAATCCTCAATTTAATCACACCTATAAAGTTTCTTTTGCTCTGTAAGGTAACATAGTCACAGGTTCAGATGATTTACATATTTGGGGGACCATTATTCTTCCCTCCACAAGTGATAACACTAAAGTGATACTAATGACACTACTCAAGCTAGAAAAGTATCTCATCAGCTTGTTTTTTTAGAGTATACCTTCAAACCTTATTTTTATAGTAGGGTTGGTTCACCAGTATCCTCCAGTTCATATAGTTCTTTTTACTCTATAAACATTCCCTCACTGAATCTTTTCTAAAGCAATGACTTAGTTATGAATTGTCATGTATGAAGACCTGTCTCTAGATTAAAAGCTTTTGTTGCAATGGGAAGAAGAAAAACCATAGTTTATATCTGTTTCATAAACTACTCCTATGCCCCAGGGGCCAAGCAGATAAGATAAGTCCATCAAATAACTCAATCCAGTAAAAGATAAAGGAACAGTAGTTAAACTGGCTAGTATACAGTTAGCATAAAGGCATGCAAGACAAATATTTTTAAAAGGCTTTTGATCAAGCTGAACAGGGCTTCAGGCTACAAGTTTGGACTCCTGATTTAGGTAATAGTTGATCTTTATAGTCATAAGGTACTTAAACAGCTTTATTTACATTTCAGAAAACCCATGATCAGTGTCTTTTTAAGTATGTATTTGTTTTCCCACAAGGATTCATTTAGATACTGCTGGAGCACATCATGCCAGGTTTTTTTTTAGATATCATATATATTTGTTTCCCAGGTGACCTGACCTGTGACAGTTGATAAGGAGTTCACTATCTAGTTAGCTAAAGAGATAGGTTTAAAGATTGAGTGATGTGATAAAAGGCTGTATTAGAGGTATGAAAACACATATGAAAGAGCAATTAATTCTGTCTTAGGTTAGGAATATGGAGAGGTGGTCAGCTAATACTCCTTAAGTGGGTGGAATTTGAACTGAGCTTTAAAGAATTAATTCTCTGTGAGAATTAGCATTCTATCTTTATTTTGCTTATTCTTCTATTAAAACTATACTTATTAGAGAAAAAAATGTTGCTTATTTCATTTTATCTTCATGATTTTCCCTTCCAGATTTTGTCCACAAGTGCTTGTGGAAAAGATGGCTGATATTAACCTAAAAGAAGTAACCTTAATAATAGGCGTAGTTGCTGCTTGCTATTGGAACAGCCTCTTTTGTGGTTTTGTTTTTGATGATGTGTCAGCAATACTGGATAATAAAGACCTGCATCCATCTACACCTTTAAAAACTTTATTTCAGAATGATTTCTGGGGAACCCCTATGTCTGAAGTAAGTATATATTACTTATATGTATCTCAGATTTTAAATTATTCCGGTAGTTTAGTACTCCTCATTTTTTATCAACATTGCATTGCCATCATCATAGTAATTATGGATTTTTTTCCTCAAAAATTTTGTACGAGACATGTTTGTAATAAATTAGATAGGAAGTTGAAAATGTGATCATATTTTTTATAGTACTTGATTCTTTCCTTGGTTGTGTACCTTGGCTTAATCTCTTTAAAAATAATATATGTGTGTAAAAACCAAATGTGTTAGAACAGTAGGCGTAACACAAATCTAACTGAATTTATTTCTCTTTTTTCTCTCTTATGAGTCAGGCAGAAGAGATGACTGCTTGTGGTATTTAACCATTTAAAAATATATGTAACTTCAATATAAATAGATTAGACTTTAAGGGTAAAAATGCTAAGTATACATATTGCCTACTTTTCTGCAGAAAAAATGATTTATTAAAAATTTTAATTTGTGCCATATCTCCTACCTAATATTTAATTTGATTTTATATTGAGAACCCAAAAGTTTAGTTCATGTTTATGGAGATATTTTTACTTTGCCAGTAACTTTATTTTGAAGGTCACTGGATTAAGTCTTTGTTAGCTTGGGATCATATAGATAGATTCTAATTTTAGTTCTATCATGTAAAAGCTGTGTGAAATAGGTGGGAACACAGCTTTTAGATGACTGAGGCATTTTCCTGATCTATAAAAGAATAATACCTTGAGGATTAATTAATCTGTCTGTAGTACATAGCACATAGTTGTTATGTGCTAACAACTTAACATAACATATAAACATAACATAACGTATAACACTTTTTGTCATTTGTCATTCTTGGCCCCTTTCTGCATTCTCCAAATCTGGAAGCTTCTCAAGGAGGGGTATGGAATCTTTCATTCCTCTCGTCACAAACAAATATTTTTTCTTATTAAATAAGCAGATTATTTATTTTCCTGCAACCTTTCCTATTCTCACCGAATTCTAGCCTTTAGAAGAAATAAGTCTTTTGATAACAAGGGGAAAATATGGTACTATTATAACATATATTCTAGATAATTTATTCCCCTCTACCCATACCCTTTATCCCCAGAGACTCTTAGAAATATGTCCATTCCCCCAATTTATGCTAATATCTATTTTGATTTTAATCATGTCATTAGATTTTGACCTGAAAGGTTTGAAACCAAAAGGTTTCTACAACATTTTTCTGCTTTCTGTTACAAGTCATTTCAGTTCAATACATTGCCTTTAAAAACAATTTTGTATGCTTGGGGTGAAATTCGAAGGATGTACAGGAATTAGCCAAGCAGGAAAATGCATTCTAGGTAGATAGCACTCATGTTGTGTATAGTGAATACAGACAGAGTTATTACAATGCTTTTAATTTCAAAATGGGAACTGTTTGTTTCTTGTGCTTCCTAATGTTCCCTATTGGGGATGAGCAGGCTTAAGTCTATAGCTATATACCAGAGTTACAGCAAAATATGGTAAGAGGTAGGAGAGCAAAGAAGGTGAGTATGGATGCCTTTATAAAAAATTACAAGAATAGGGCTTCCCTGGTGGCGCAGTGGTTGAGAATCTGCCTGCTAATGCAGGGGACACAGCTTCGAGCCCTGGTCTGGGAGGATCCCACATGCTGCAGAGCAACTAGGCCTGTGAGCCACAACTACTGAGCCTGCGCGTCTGGAGCCTGTGCTCTGCAACAAGAGAGGCTGCAATAGTGATAGGCCCGCACACCGTGATGAAGAGTGGCCCCTGCTTGCCACAACTAGAGAAAGCCCTCGCACAGAAACGAAGACCCAACACAGCAAAAATTAATTAATTAATTAATAAACTCCTACCCCCAACATCTTAAAGAAAAATTACAAAAAATAAATAGGATAATATTTTATATCTTTTTAACTTGTGTGTTTTATTCTTAAATCTGGTTTGATTTTTTCTTAGAGTAAAAATATTTCTTGTTAAATATAACTTTTAGTTTATAAAGAAATTCAGTACCTCACATAGAATTTGATTTATTGCCAATAGAGACTGCAATAACAAAGGTATCTATTCTCTAAGAAAGTTTTTGCTCTTGTATTACTCTCTGTGTAGTATGTTTGGTTTAATATATTCAGGTTTATACATTATGGAGGTGTCGTTTCAAAAGACAACTAGACAGTACCTTTTTGAGTCATCATTGTTTAAACTGCACTGGGTAAGCATTCTGTTCTTATGTTTTCTTTTGAAGATCTAGCCAGCAGTTACATGAATGCTTGTATTGGTAATAGTTTGGGTAGCTGGTTTTGGAGAGAAATCCTATGCTACAACTTGATTAATATCACTATTGTCCTACTTCTTTAAATTTGTGTATTGAAGAGGAATTAGTAGTTAGGTCTTCTTTTACTGTTAATTCTTTGACTACTATATATCAGAGATGAAATTGCCTTGTTTTTGTACAAAGGAAATAGGAAAACACAAAAAAAAACCCACATAGAGCTATCTTTTATGTTTATATTATTCTTGGGGCATTTCATTATTTTACTGTTATTTCTCAGCCAAATGTAGTAAAAGCAGTGATTAGTTCATGTACCCAGAAGGACCGAGATACTTTAATAATCAGTGATTGATGATTCTTTTTTCCTTTTAGGAGAGAAGCCACAAGTCTTACCGTCCCTTAACAGTATTGACGTTTCGCTTAAATTATTTGTTTAGTGAACTGAAACCTATGTCATATCATCTCCTAAATATGATTTTTCATGCTGTGGTTAGTGTGATATTTCTTAAAGTCTGCAAACTCTTTCTGGATAACCGGAGTAGTGTGATTGCTTCTTTACTTTTTGCAGTGCACCCAATACACACAGAAGCAGTAAGTAAAACTATAAATTGATGTTTTTTGCATTATTCCTATACGTGTCTCTAATGGTATATATTTTTAAGGAAAAAAAAAATTAACCGTGACTTTAATCCAAGTATTTGAAGACTCCTATTGGTACAGTGTCTTAACTTATTAGTGTAGAGTCTAACTTTCCTACTATGTAAAATTTTTTAAAACAAATTTTGAAACAAACATTTATTCAAGAACATAAGATGTAATCACTCAACTTTAGTGATGTAAAATATAAATGAATACAGTAATTTTCTTTGCTAATTTTTATATGAATAAAGATTTTAAATATTTGTCAACTTGGCATTTTTTTTGTTTCAAAGGACAGAAAATAATAAGAGAAACTTATGTAAGGGATGAAAATTTATCAAAATACATGCAGACATGGACAGATATCGTAACAGATGATGCTCAGTAATTTCTTATTGTCTATTGCCATGTGTTTAAAAATTGTGAGCTGTCTCTACTATTGCCAATATGCTCATCACCAGCACATTCACAAACTATAACTGTATTTTTCTTGGTAATCTTGAGACTCCAGAATTGCCTCTCAGCAGAGCAAAGAGGACTCTATTCAGTTGCTTTGTTACAAGCTTTCAATTTTAAACAAGAGTCTGTATGCTTAAACTCTGCCGGGTTATGTGTGTCTGTGTGTGTGTGTGTGTGTGTGTGTGTGTGTGTGTGTGTGTGTGTGTGTGTGTTGGAGGAGAGTTGTGCGTCTCTCCCAGTATCTTGAAACTTTTGGTGTCTAGCTGAACATTTTTCTATACAGCTACAAAAATAATAGGTTGCTTTAAGTTTTATAGTGAGTTCAGAATACTTTAAAGGGATTTGGGGGCTTTATATTTAAATTTTTTGAATTTAAAAGGATGTTTTAAAGTTTATTGTCTTTTTAAATTTTAGTTTGCAGGTTTATTTGTGAGCTATAATGTATTGAGTTTATTATATTTTTGTATTTTAAGAACACTTGTATTTTAAGAAAACATGTAAGAACTACATCTAGATAGTGTACTATAATTGTGTAAGATGTTACCATTAGAGGAAGCTGGGTAAAGGGTAAACAGGACTTCTCTATACTATTTTTGTGACTTCCTCTGAGTCTATAATTACTCCAGAATAATAAAAGAACTGTTACAGTCACTGATAAATTTACTTTTATAGAAGACATACAAATTCACCACATGAGGGCACTCAAAGAATGCTTAAAAAACAGAAATGTGCACTTGAAAAGTTATGGCAGTTTAATTTCTAATTCAACTACTGTTGCAATTATAGTTAAATTTTCAAGATGCTTTTTATTAATATGAACCCCTCTCCTTCCCTTTCTAGGTAACAGGTGTTGTAGGAAGAGCAGAACTTTTGTCATCTATCTTTTTTCTAGCTGCATTTTTGTCATATACCAAATCAAAAGGACCAGATAATTCCATAGGTAAATGTCTAACATTTAACTTTTTACTTTAGCTATAAAACTCGATCAAGTAATTTCTGTTTACTTCAAGTGGTTCTTATAAAACATATGCCATTTTTGGTATTTATCTTTATATATCATGCTATTGTACTTTAGCATCTATGGACATAAGAAAAGTATGTGACATTGTCAATATTAAAAATTACTGTTTGTAGTTTATATTTTATCATGACTAACAGTTTCTATTTGATCTAATTTTTAAAAATTTCCCTAGAATATAAGAGTTTTAGGATCATTCTTAGTTCCATTTGCTGTTACCTGTAAATGATGAAGTACCAATACTCCAGTTGTCTTTATATAGGTAACACATGTGAAGGCTATGAATTGTATTGTTTAGGCAAAGTTAAAAGCCTGTTAGAGTATAACTTTTATTATGTGTTGATCATAGTTCAGCTATTTAATGAGTCCCCTCCATGTAGCCCACCCTGGAAAATGCTTTGTATACATTAACCCATTAGCGCTAATGATGTCAGAAAACAAATTCCAGGCAATAAAATGATTTATTAAGAGTGTGGGCCCAATGTGCATGAAAGGGCACATACTGTGAAGCGCATTATGACCTTAACCTGTACTTGGTTAATCTTAAAATTTAATGCTGAGTTTTTTTTCTGTGTTGTTGGAGAATTTTCTCACTATAAACCCAAGGCACTGATGATAAGGAGCTTAATTTTGTATGTATGAAAACAAAGTTTCAAGAGAGAAGCAATTTAGTTAAACAGCTTCTTAGATTTGTAATATGAGTAGGTTTCCCTCTTGATGCTATATGCACAATGCCTTCTTAAAACAGTTTTGAGTTCAGTATAACATAGTGGTTCAAAGCATGGACTCTGGAGTCTGGTTTCACATTTCAGGTCCACCATTTAGTAGCTCCATTTACTATGTTGGTCAGATTACATAACCTCTCTGTGCTTTAGTTTCTTTATAAAATGTAGATAATAATAGTCCCTACCTGTTGAGAAGGATTAGTTGAGTTAAGCATGTTAAGGGATTTAAAGCAGTACTTGGCTCATAGGAAGTGGTGTCCCTATTTTTCCTGTTGCCTGTAATGCAGTGAGAGGTAGTTCAGTAGCTAATATAGAATTGCAAACTAATATCATCTTTAAATACCATCCTAAGCAAAACATGAATGATAAACTTAGAAAATACTGTGAACTTCAAGACCATGATCAGGCTCCTGCCTATCTCTCTAAACATGTCTCCTGCATTTTTGCCCTAGTCACTTCACTATAGCCAAGCAGACCTTCTTGCTACTCTTAAACAAGTGAAGCACTGGCCTTTATACTTGTTGTACCCTCTTTCTTGAATTTTCTTCTTTTAGATCTTCACATAGTTGTTTCATTTATATTCTTTACATCATCAGGCCTCAGCTCAACGGTCTCCCTCTTAGAGAAGTTCTTCATTCTAACTAAAATATCCTTTCATTTTATTATATTTTTGATCCTTAATAATTTTACTTGGTCCTTTTTAATGATTTCATATTCTTTATAACTCCAGTATCTTTCCTTTAGAATTACTTATTTTAAATTCTTAGTCTTTTCAGTTAATTCTTAATTAGTCATGTATGTTGTTATATTTGTGCTCTCTCTTTTATAACTGTGGTACCCTTCAGGTATCTACTTATTTTGGCTTGTGAGCTCAGGCCACATGTTCTCTGAAAGTTATCAACCACTGTGAGAAAGTGATAAAGAGAAAGACCAGCGCCACTCTGTCCATCTGGTGACTCATTAAAATCCAGGGTGGAGATCTCCAGGTTCCCCAGGGCCACTGTTGATCACTATTGTTACCATTCTACCAACTACCTGCTCTAGTCTCTTAAAGAGAATCAGCGTTAAGAACAGGCCAGTCTACCACCCCCCTGCATTTAGATGCAAGGTCTGTGGGTGGAAGAGACTGCTGAAGAGTGGTTGGTCATTTTGTACCTTTAAAAAAAATCTTACTCCTTATCCCAGCAGGGCTTCGGAAGTATTCTCATTTAATCCCTGGAACACCCACAACCTACGGTAGCTGCAGATTTCTACAGTAAAGGCGCAAATAATGATTTACCCAGGGCAGTCAGGATTGGCTAGGAAAAACGTTTAAAAAAAATCTTCTCACTCTCTGCTTTAGATGTAGTCCCTCGAAACACCCATGCAAACATACATGATGTTTAAGATAACCTTCAATGCCCAGGAATTTTTCTCTTTTTTTGTTTTTAATATCTTAGAAGCCATATTTTCCTCTCACTTAATCTTTCTAGGCTTGATTTTGGGGAAAGGGGCTAACAGATCAACAGGTCATGCTAGTTTACCACTTGACCAAAACAAAAACCAAATCATGTTGCTTTCTATCCCTTTAACCTACATTTCTCATAAAACTCATTTTTAATCTACAAATACATAATTTTTTTAACCCATTTATTGTTCTCTTACAATAGGATATAACCTTCATTAGAGTAGGTAACTTTCTCTCACTTTCTTATCTCCATTTCCTAGATGGTTCCTGGTATACAGTGAGTGTTCAGTATATATTTGTTGAGGAAATGATTAGGTGAATGAATATAATATATTTTAAATTCTAATTGAAAACATACTGAAACTTGCTCAGGACCTCTCTCTGTCCTCTTTTCCGCTATGGTATTTTGTACGCCACATTTCATTATTTCACTCCTGAGACCACAGTTTTGTCATCATCTTTGTATTCTCCATTCTATCTAAGGTATTTGTCCTATGCAAAGATTTTCAATTTGTAATTATTTAATCACTTCAAATTCTGGGTTATTCATGTCCCATACCCTTTTCACAAGCATCATTCATCTTAGGCCCTTTGCACTTGATTTTTCATTACTTTAGGTTTCTGCTCAAATGTCATCAGTAGCACCACTCATCTTCCCCCCTCCGTTTTATTTCCCTTCACTTTCTGCTTTTCTCTATAATACTTAGGTCACCATTTGACAAAAAATATTTATTTATTGTTTCTCTCCCCTACAAATGCAGTAAATACTTAAAATAACTATTTAAATACATGATTACTGAAGGTGTGTACCTTTACACATGTAAAGTCAGCTTGGAAACATATTTTGAAATTGGAATAGATTTTGATGATTGAAATTGATTCTACACTTATACATGTATTTTTTTTTTCAGTGTCAACTTATTTAGCAGGGGTACTTGTTTTGGACAAAATCACACATGGTAACTTTAGCCACAGAGACCTGATTATAAAAATCAAAGTGTATATGTTCATAAAGTAATTTAGTCACCAAAGAACTGAAGTGACTGGTTTCAGCAAAACGTTTGCCTTTATTAGAACTATTAGTTGCTTACATTGAATCCAGCATCTTGGAAGGCAGCTGTTTGATTTCTCTTCCTTGGAGTGAAAATACAAATTAGTGAGAAGCTCTGAATTTAGTATCAGAAGAACCAAGTTAAAGTCATGGTCTCCTTATTGTGCATGACTCTTTTTAAACCTTCAAAATTCTTTCCTCATCTTAAAAATGAGTATGATTGCACCTGCCCTCATATCCCATAAGGTGATTGAAATGCAATGAAATATGCTAAACTGGTTATATAAACTGTTTAATATACCTATTTTCAAGGCCATTGTTTCCCACTAGTTTTTAATCTGTGCATACCCATTCAGGCATACCATTCTGTATCATCTGTATCATTCATTAGCCAAGCTTAATTCCCTCCTCTATTCCTTTATTCATACATACCCCTTTCCCAATTCTTTTATGTCCTGTATATCCTTCAAGGTCCAACTTAGGTTCAACTTGTTTTGTAAATAATCATCTACTAATTTCTTTGCTCTGTGAATTTCTTGGTGACTTTAGCAGGATAGTTCAACCCTTGATATAATCTGTTACATTAATATTGATGGTTTAGGCCTAACTAGAATATGAGATACTTTTTTGAGGAAGGAATACTATTATATCAATACTTAGTATTTCCAATAGTGTTCTCATTTTTTTTTTTTCAGTTGTTTTTCCTTCCGGTAATGTTACTCTATAGAGTATTTGAAAATTGAAAATGATTTCAAAAACAGATGTTTCTATATGAAGCCCAGTGACAGAAGAAAAATGTATTAGATTCATGAATTCTGTTCTTTTTTATACCTGGATTTAAGTCAGTTATTTGAGTTTACTTTGATTAATGTCCTTAATAAAAACTGAGGTTACACAATCAAAGTACCATATATTTCTTAAACTGGAAAAGAATTAGAAATCATATTTGCCAATAAGAAAACTAAAGCTCAGAAAAGTTGCCCAGAATCACAAAGCAAGTTAGTAGTAGATCCAGATTTACTCTCACAATTCATGGTTCTTTAATCAAATTACTACTGAGTAGTAGACATTTACTTAAAATTGATGAAGTAGGTTTTCCACTTAAATAGAACTTGTGAATATTCTGTTACAAATTTTTTAAAGAATAGTATTGATTTAAATGCTTATTGCTAACATGTTTTAGTTTTTATAGTCTTTTTTTAGTAAGAATGGTACTGTAGTTTGCCCAGTATTTTTCACTTTCAAGTTTTTTTTTAATTACTCACAGATATAATAAAGTATATAGGTACCTCTATGATAATTTCAGGTATTTATCTTCATTTCAAATTGATAGTTCATTAATTACCACACTCAACCCTGTAAGTTTCTCTTCTCCAGATTGGCCACTCTACCTTTGTTTTTAAATGTTAGCATTTGGTTAGATAATTTTCCTGTCCACAAAAATTTTTTAGTTCAAATTATATATCTTGATTTTTTTAATATATAAAGCAAAAATTACAGCATTTCAGTATGTTTTAAAATATAAAGTATGTCAGTGGAAAATAACAAATGTGAATATAGAATCACAAGTAAAGTTTTTCAGTAATGTCTAATAGTTATCTAACTTAAAATATCCTTTTATGATATTATAAAATTGTTTTGTGTGTTTTTATATTTTTCTGTTCTTAAATTGCAGTGTGGACTCCTATCGCGTTGACAGTGTTTTTAGTGGCTGTTGCAACACTGTGTAAAGAGCAGGGAATAACAGTTGTGGGAATTTGCTGTGTGTATGAAGTATTTATTGCCCAGGGGGTAAGGAGAAATCTAAATTTCCTTGTTGCTATCTTTTATCCTATTTGAATCAGATTATAATAAACTTATTTTCTAAATGTATTATTATATAAATTGGTCTGTTTACCAATTATGATTACTAAAAATTTGCAAGAAACAAGCATGTTTTGCCTTCATACCCACTGAAAATTTCTTAACATTTTATATTATACCTTCAGTTTTTTAAGGAAGTTTCAATAATGAAACCATTAAGCAACTTGGGAAAGCACACAGTAATACTGTACAGTATAATTAATTATTGGATAAGATTATTGGGCTCAGTTTTATTCATTATCAGCTCCACCATTTGCTCCATGTTGGTTTTATAATTTTGGTCAATTTTTATTTAATCTTGCATTTAGAAAGTATGATAATTGTTGAAAAATTACAGTAAAGTGCTATTTGTTACTTAAACATTTTTTTTCTTTTCTAGTATACTTTGCCATTATTATGTACTACTGCTGGACAGTTTCTTCGCGGAAAGGGTAGTATTCCATTTTCTATGCTGCAGACACTAATAAAACTCATTGTTTTGATGTTCAGTACACTATTACTTGTTGTGATTAGAGTCCAGGTTATTCAATCCCAACTTCCAGTATTCACCAGGTATGATATTCTGGTTCTTTTGTTTTCTTCCATCTTTTTTTTTTTTAACTTTGCATTTTAAGTGATTGTAAATGTTCCAGAAAGTCTTTGATTTACATTGAGGTTTTTTAACAGCTTTATTGAGGTATAATTAATACTTTTTTAAAACCTGCATATATATAAAATGTACAAATTAATAGGTTTTGACATACGTGTACACTCATGAAAACATCACAGTCAAGATAATGACCCCCCAAAATTGGTTAAGTCTTCTATATCCTTAGTGAGTTTTGTCTACTTGTTTTATTGATTATTGAGAGAAGGATGTTGAAATCGCTGACTATAGCTGTAGATTTGTCTATTTTGCCTTGCAGTTTTATCAGTTTTTGCTTCATGTTCTTTAAAGCTCTATTATAAAGTGTATCAGTGTTTAGGATTGTGATGTCCTCTTAATGAATTGATCCCTTTATCATTATTAAATGAGCTTCATCTCCAGTAGTAGTCTTTACTAAGACATTCATTTTGCCTTATATTAATGTAACCACTCCAACTATCTTTTGTTCGTGTTACATGGTTTATCTTTTACTTTTTAAATCTATCTATATCTTTATTATTTAAAGTAGATTTCTTGTAGGCTGCATATAGTTGGGTCTTCCTTTTTTGTTTGGTCAGATAATCTGTCTTTTAAATGGGGGGGTTCAACTGTTGATAGTTTGTTGTAAATCTACCATCTTGCTAATCGTTTTCTCTCTGTCTTGTCTGTTCTGTGTTCCCTTTTTTTCTCTCTCTCTTCTTTTGAATTGAGTATATTGTAACACTCTGTTCTTAGCTCCTTGTTGGCTTATTAGCTGTATATCTTTGCTGTGTATTTTTAGTGATTGCTTTAGGGTTTTTTGTTTATGTCCTTTGCTTATCACAGTTTATCTGAAAGGCATATTATAATTGCAAGTATATATAGTATAAATGTCAGCATATATAGTACAAATATATACAATAAATTTTTATGTAAATATATAAACTTATTATAAATAAGAACTTAGCCTTGGTGCTATTTGCATACATTTTTATTGAGTATACATTGTAAATCTGACAATACATTGTTAACTTTTGCTTTCAACAATTATCTTTGGAAGAGATTTAAATTTTAAATTCTTTTATGTTACCCCATAGAGTTACCATTTCTAGTGTTCTTCATTTCTTTGTTAGATCAAGATTTTCATCTGGCACCATTTTTCCTTGTGACTGAAGGACTTCCTTTGACATTTCTTGACATGTAGGACTGCTGGTGATGAATTCTTTAAGCTTTTGTATATTAAAAAATCTTTATTTTACCTTCATTTTTGAAAAATATTTCCCGTGAGTGTAGAATTCTACATTGACTGTTTTTCATTCACTAATATAAAAATGTTGCTCTGTATTCTCTGGCTTGTGTTATTTTAAATGGGAAATCTTATCCTTATCTTTATGCTTCTGCATGTAGTATCTTTTTTTTTCTATGCCTGCTTTTAATAGTTTCTCTTTATCATTGTTTCTCTTCTTATATATTTTTTTAAATTGAGACATAATTGACATATAGCATTGTATTAATTTTAGGTGTACAATATAATGGTTTTATACACACACACACACACACAAATGATTATCATAATAAGTTTAGTTAACATCCGTCATCACACATAATTACAAAAATTTTTTTTCCTTTTGATGAGAACTTCTGAGATCTACTTTCTTAGCAGCTTTCAAATATACAATACAGTCTTGTTAACTACAGTCATCATGCTGTACATTACATCCCCAGGACTTATTTATCTTATAACTGGAAGTTTGGGTGAAGATGGGCAAAAGGTACAAACTTTCAGTTAATGTTTCTTTTATCTTCTTGTTTCTTATGCTTAGGTTAATTGAGCTTTTTAGAATCTGTAGGTCTTACTTTATATAAATTTTGGAAATTACTTCTTGAAATATTTTTTACTTTGCTCTCCACTCTTCTTGTAGGACTCCAGTTACATGTATTTTAGGCTTCTTGAAGTCATACTGATGCTCTGTTTATTCCCCTTCCCTCCAAAGCTATTTTCCCCATTTTCATTTTGGATAGTTTCTTTTGTTGTATCTTCAAGTTTACTAATCTTTTTTCTGCATAGTCTAATCTGCCCTTAATTTTTTCTAGTTATTTTTCATCTCAGACATTGTTTTCATCTCTGTTTGAGTTCTTTTGGGGCCTTTTTTGTGTATTCCATGTTTCTGCATGTTCCAGTACTTTAATGTCTTTATCTACTAATTGTATCATTTGTTGGTCAATTTAGATTGTATAGTTTTTCTCCTCATGGATTGTATTTTTCTACTTCTTCACATGCCTGGTAGTTTTTTAATAGGTGCCATATGTGAACTTTACCTTAATGTATTCCTGTATTGTAGACCATTGTTCTGGGATGCATGTAAGTTATTTGAAAAATGTTTCATCTTCAAGTCTTGCTTTTAAGCTTTGTTTTGGGAGACCACAGCAGCATTTAGGATAGGGCTAATTTTGCTTCCTTGCTGACACAAGACCCTTCTGACCACTCTACCAATAGACTATGAATTATGAGGATTTCCACTCTGGCTGCTGAGGAACTATTCCCAGTTGTATTTGATATTTGTGAATGTTTATCTAATCCTTTCAGAAGGTATTTTCCTAACTGTATTAGTTTTCTTAGATATGATTTAACAAATTACCAGAAACAGTGGCTTAAAGCAGCAGGAATTTATTCTCTCACAGTGCTGGAGGCCAGAGTCCAAAATCAAGGTGTCAGGCATAGTTGGTTCCTTCTGAAGGCCCTGGGAAAGAATCTGTTCTGTGCCTCTTTCCTAGCTTCTGGTATTGACATTCCTTGGCATGTTGCTGCATCACTGTAATCTGCTCCATCTTTACCTGGCCTTCGTCCATGTTTGTTTCTCTGTATTTTCTCTTCTTTGTATAAGGACCTCAGTCATTGAATAGTGGGCCCATCCTCATCCAGTATGACCTCACCTTAACTGTAATTACATTGGCAAAGACCCTACTTCCAAATAAAGTCACATTCTGAGGTTTTTGATAGACATGAACTTTGGGGAGACATGAATCAACCCACTACACTGTCCCCTAGGTATTTCCCCACATATGTGTGCTGATCAGTTGTCATTAGTACTGGAAACTGGAGAGAGATCCTCTACAGATCTGAGTTCTTTCTCAGCAGCTTTCTTCTCTCTGATATTCTGCCCACTAATTCTAACCCCCTGGACTTCTAGGGCTCCCAGCTCTATCTTCTCAACTCAGAGATCCAAGTGGATTCCACTCAGGTTCTCTCTTGCTGCACAGACTAAAAACTCTATTGAGGTACTAATCTCTCCAGGTAGGGCTCCCCTCATTTGTTTTTTTTTCCTATCAGGTATTGTCCTTCTTTGCCTGATACTCAGTATATTAAAAGAAGTTTTAGGGCTTCCCTGGTGGCGCAGTGGTTGAGAGTCCGCCTGCCGATGCAGGGGACGCGGGTTCGTGCCCCAGTCCGGGAAGATCCCACATGCCACGGAGCGGCTGGGCCCATGAGCCATGGCCGCTGAGCCTGCGCATCCGGAGCCTGTGCTCCGCAACAGGAGAAGCCGCAACAGTGAGAGGCCTGCGTACCACAAAAAAAAAAAAGAAGTTTTATATATATTGTCTATTTTTTAGTTGTTTAAGGCTAGAAGCAAAAGTTTTACTGAATTTTAACAGTCTTCATATCGTTTTTTTCCCTGCTCTAAGATTAGCATTATTCCATTTCACCTTACTTATCTAAAGTTTAAGAGGAAACTTAGACTAGTTCCCTATTCAGTTTTAAGTGACAGACATTACATGCAAGAACTTTTTTTTTAAACAAAAGCCCAAAATATTGTTCATGTTGCTATCCATGATAGTTCATTTCTGACCCTGGTTAGAATAAATTTTATTCAGATAATTTCTTTTATGCCCAACACATTCTTTGTGATTTTCACATAATTATCCTTTTTTTCTCTCTCTGTCTTTCCTTTTTCTTTTTTAAATTGAGATATAGTTGATTTACAATGTGTTAGTT
This sequence comes from Tursiops truncatus, assembly GCF_011762595.2. Lineage (NCBI taxonomy): Eukaryota > Metazoa > Chordata > Mammalia > Artiodactyla > Delphinidae > Tursiops > Tursiops truncatus. The sequence continues at coordinate 31,618,824 of NC_047044.1, read as the reverse complement.
TTTGGTGTATAGCAAAGTAATTCAGTTTTACATAAATATATATATATATTCTTTTTTAGATTTTTTTCCATTATAGGTTATTACAAGGTATTGAATATAGTTCCCTATGCTATACAGTGGGACCTTGTTTATCTGTTTTATCAGTATATGTAGTAGTGTGTATCTGTTAAACCCAGGCTCCTAATTTATCCCTTTCCCACCTTTTCCCCTTTGGTAACCATAAATTTGTTTCCTATGCCTGTGAGTCTGTTTCTGTTTTATAGATAAGTTCATTTGTATCATTATTTTAGATTCCACATATAAGTGATACCATGTGATACTTGTCTTTCTCTGCCTTACTTCACTAAGTATGATAATCTCGAGGTCGATCCATGTTGCTGCAAATGGCATTATTTCATTGTTTTTTATGGCTGTGTAGTATTCCATTGTGTAATAATTATCCTTCTTAACAGCATTTTTTTTCTTTAAAAAATAATTACTTTTTAACTTCCAGAATTTCTGAGTCTAGCCATGCTAAACTAAACAGCTCATTTAAGCATGATAGTATGGGAAATAAATTGAATTGTAGATAGATATTTTATATTTCCTTTTTCACTAGTTTCAGTGTTTTTGTTCTGTTTATCATTCCTTTCAGAGAATTTGAATCAACTGTTTTCTATCTCTAGTTTTACAATATGAAAATGTGGTTTATAGGTGTGAATGTATTTGTTTTGTATATGTGTGTGTGGATGACTGTATGGGGTATGTTATAAATATATATTTTCCAAATGTAAGCATTTAAAAATGTGTGTGTGTGTATGTATTTGTGTGTGTTATATAAATTTTATTCTGTTACCCTTTGAGGTTGATGGTAATATGATTTGACTTGCTTTGACATCACCTATCCTAGATAAACTGTTAATTTTTTAAAATGAACTCTGAAAGTGGATTACAGGGGAAAAGCTTTGTATTCAGTTCTGTTGATTATTTTGAGAATTCAAGTCCTGAGTTTCAAGACTTAGTATTTTTCATATATGTATATATTCAAATATGAAAGTTTAGAAAATATTATTCGTTCAAAAACTGTGTACTTTTTCTCAACCATTTGATATTTTTAAGAAGACCAAGTCAAATAAGTAGTAGAGGTTGATTTTTCATTGGCTTATTCATTTTAAAATGAGAAATAGGGTTTTTACAGGACTATATGTTAATATAGCCAATACAATTTAGAACATAGCCTAAAGAAATAAAAATCTGAAATGATTCATTTAAATGTACTTTTAAAAAAATGATTTGACTTAATATGCAGAAAATAGACTAAATTAATGAAATGTACATTTAATGTATCATGGCCTATATAAACTAGGATATAAGCTTATATTAAGTAGAACACAAATAAAATGTTACATAGGTACAGTTACTCCTCTGTACTGGGAATTTGGTTTTTAGCTTTCTAGAAGTCTAAGCAAAGAGGAAAAGCCCATAGGTAATATAGTTTTTTCTGTTCGTGACAAAAAAAAAAACATAGTAATTCTTTCTAGGAAGCGTAAGTTTTATTAGCACTTAGTGGTGAAAGAAACGTCTCATGTAGGAAAACATTGGTTAGTGTTCTCAGAAGCATTCATAAACACATGCAACAATGAATCTTATAAAACTTTTCTTATGACTTTTAATCAGAAGGTCATAATTTAATGAAAGTGCTTCTGCAGAATGTCATAATATTATAGAATGCATGTCTGAATCATAATAATAAACTAAAAATAGATCACCTGCTTGCCCTTCAAACAGTTCTTCATAAATATCATTGCTCTCAACTAGGCATTTCATAAAGGTTAGACAGTTTGAACTTTGGCAAGAGTCTGAAATATCCATAAAAATATTTGTCTTCGGTTTAACAAGATTACATGTAGAATATTGCTTTTATTATTATTGTTCAGTACTTTATTTATATCTGTTATATATTAACTTTGTGTTTAAAAAATGTTTTAGTTTAAATAACTTTCTTTTTCATTCTTTACGCAGGTTTGATAACCCAGCTGCTGTAAGCCCAACTCCTACAAGGCAGCTAACTTTTAACTACCTCCTTCCTGTGAATGCTTGGCTTTTGTTAAATCCTTCAGAGCTCTGCTGCGATTGGACCATGGGAACAATTCCACTTATAGAGTCATTTCTAGATATTCGAAATCTTGCCACATTTATTTTTTTTTGCTTTTTGGGGGCTTTGGGAGTATTCAGTCTCAGATACCCTGGTAATTCCTCCAAGACTGTTTTAATGGTAAGAAAGTTTCTTAAATTTTTAGGTGATATTATGTTCAGTTTATTAATTAAGAGTGCCTTTAATTCATCAAAAGCATCTTTAAAGAACTACTGTCTTTCTTCGTTCATGTCATCCTAATTTATGAACTTATTTTAGGTTATCCTAGAATTATATATCAGAATTTGACTAATGCTGCACATTCAGCATATGAAACAAAGAGTGATTATGAATTTCCATAATTTGATGGGAACTCTGAAATCATGAAGCATTCTTTTTAGCATCATTTTTTTTAATATATTTCTTACCTTTACCCAACTAGATTATACACTCTTTAAAGAAATGAGTCATATTGTATACTTCTTTGTTTTCTTGGCACAGAGAAGAGTGTCAGGTAAGATAAGCAACTAGAAATACATAGCCCTTTATTTTTCATTAGCAAGACTTTCATTACTCCCTGAGGTTTTTCTTACTGTGTTCAGAGAACTCTGATTAAAGTCTTTTCTTGTTTTTCTGAGATCTGTTTCTTTGTAATTTTCTTAACTCTGCCCTCGCATCTTACTCATAATAATTCTGTTGCCTCTTACTTTAAATTATGGAAGAAGATAATAATCTTTAACTTTTCTTGAGCATTTACTATATGCCAAAAAGTGGTTTTAATACTTTGCAAATATATTATTTCTGGCTGCAGTCACTAGATTCACTTATTCATTCAATAAAAATTTTTGATTTTCAGCCTATGTAGCAGGTAGCATTTTAGGCACTGAGTATATGATAATAAAAGGAAATACAGGGTCCCCATTTCTAGAGAACTTGCATTCTAGAGAGATTTGAAAGAATATAGGGTTTGAAAAAAGAATACTTACTATTCTTTTTGGACCTGTTGAGTTTGAGGTACCTATAAAACAATATGATAGAGATTTCGAATAGCACTTTGTGTCTGGAGTTCAGTGGCGAAGACTGAGCTACACGTAAAAATTTGATTGATTACCATAGAGAAACTTGATAATTGCCGTAGAGATAGTAATTGAAACCAGGATGTGGAGAAGAACGCCTATGGAGAGGTTATAGAGCAGCCTTTCTCAACTGGGATTTTGTCATATTTCTTAGAGATGGTAACTAGCTGGCACCGTTCTAGGTGTACAGAAGTTAATTCATACACATAATGCATGCCTTAGAGTATTTGGTCTTAATTTTCCCTCAATAAATAGTTGAAGGGGCTTTATAGAATGAAAGAGAAGAAGCCTATATCTAAGTCTTGAAAAGCTTCCACATTACATACCATATAAAGGAAAATGAACCTAAATGGGAGGTACACGAAATGTACAGAAAGGAAAGTGTTTCAAGAAAGAATGGTTAACACTAACAGCTGCTGTCAAGTAGAGAAGTGAGATCAGTTGAATTTGACCTCTTTTACGTATATTAGTTACTTAAATGAAATTTATTTCTGTGGAGTGATTTGATTAGGAAGTGAGGAAGTGAAGATTGCTAGTGTAGGTAACCTGTAGGGGTGATTTAACTTTGAATATTTCAAAGGATGAGACAAGCTTGAATTTCCTAACTTAGGAAAGACAGCCAGTCAGGCAAGGGCTTCAAGTATAATAAACTGCTGATCTTCTGTAGGGCTTGGGGGAAGCACAGAGATCTGGAATTGATGGACCTTCAGAGTCTGGAGTGGGTTGATGGTGGGGGAAGACTATTGCTTGGTTGGCATGTAGAATCACTTTCATTGGAGCACTCAGTTGGCTGTCTCTTTTTGACACAAAGAGATATCACTAATGGGTTGGCTTACAAAAACATTCATTGAGTTGAAATGTTTATATCACTAATGGGTTGGCTTACAAAAACATATTCATTGAGTTGAAATGTTGATTAAATGAGGTTACAACCAATTACTTGTTGCCATGGCTCCAAAAATCTTTTCCTAAGAGTGTGGGAACTTGTTTTATACTTAAGGGGCATAATGAATTGGGTAAGATAACTTAAAGATGTGTTGTCAGAAGAGAAGATTTTTAAGGTTGGAGAGGCAAGAGCATTTTTAACATAGGTAGAAAGTTCATAAGAAAGTGATTAAGTAAATTAAAGAAGAGATGATTGATAGTGAGATTAGAGGTATAGAGCTCAGGTTTGGCCTGAGATAGATGGAGACACCACTTATGGTTACAGGAAGGATGGAAATGAACATGAATGTGGATGTTGGTAGGTTTAGTAGCGGAGAATTGAAGGAAATCTTGTTTTATTGTTCTAGTTTTCTCTGAAAATTTGCAAGTGTGGTCACCTGCTGAAAGTGACATGGGTCAAAATTTTGAGAAAGGTAGTCAAGATTCAAAATAGTCAAAGAGAGTGGGAGTGAGCCTACCAAAGAAACCTAGGAATCCTCAGCAGTCTTAAGGATCAATTTGAAGTTGATCACGAGTTTATGATGATATTAATCTATTTTGCTTTGGGACTTTCTAGTAGTGCTTTTGCTGCTCACATAAATAAAGACGAAGCATATATGTGGTAGAATACATCCAAAGCCGGGGTTCTAACTAAAAGAAAGGCAAAAAAGGAGGGGTGGGTAAATACACAGAGTTTTGGCAAATAAAATAATGATTTGTGTAGTTCAAGCTGAATGAAAAATAGGATATTGCCAATGAAATAAACATACTTCTATTAATTAATTACATTAATTATGTTTTATATGTATAAAAAAGGAACACTTGTGACCTTGGGTATAACTGCTTTAAGTATAGTCCTAAGCATACTTTTTTTAAACTTTTTTTAATTTGAAATATAGCTGATTTACAGTATTGTGTTAATTTCATAGAAAACAAACTTATGGCTTCCAAAGGGAAAGGGGAGGGAAGGGTGGGATAAATTAGGAGTATAGGATTAACAGATACAAACTACTATACATAAAATAGATAAACAACAGGAAACTATATTCAATATATTGTAATAACCTATAATAGAAAATAATCTGAAAATATCATGCTGTTTTTTAATGGTGATAATTTTCTGAAGATCTCTGAACAAGATACATAGATCAAAGGAGTATCTCAAGTACCAGATACCATGTTAAGCACTTATTAAATAAGATGTCATATGTATCTCAACAATATTAGTAAGTAGTTATTAATCCCTGATTTATTTATAATGAAATGAAGTCACGAGGTGATATGAATAGTTTTCCTTATGTTATATAACAAGAAGTGAAACAGATTTGCCTCCAAACTCTTGGCTTATTCCACTACCATCCTTCCTTTTTTTTTTTTTTTTAATTTATTTACTTATTTGTTTTTATTTTTGGCTGTGTTGGGTCTTCTTTGCTTTGCGCGGGCTTTCTCTTGTTGGCGGCGAGCAGGGGCTACTCTTTGTTGTGGTGCTCGGGCTTCTCATTGTCATGGCATCTCGTTGCAGAGCATGGGCTCTAGGTGCGCAGGCTTCAGTAGTTGTGGCACGTGGGCTCAGTAGTTTGCGGGCTTTGCGGGCTCTAGAGCACAGGCTCAGTAGTTGTGGTGCACGGGCTTAGTTGCTCCGCGGCATGAGGGATCTTCCCGGACCAGGGCTCGAACCCATGTCCCCTGCATTGGCAGGCAGATTCATAACCACTGCGCCCCTAGGGAAGCCCCCTCGTTCCTTTTAAGGAGAGTTTACATCACTGGAAGAAGGATATTATGTTCGTTACAGTAAACTTGGTTGGCATACGTTAATAGAGAGCATACTAGAACTTCTGAGTAAGTTAATCATTGAGACATTTCTTATTCAAAAAACAGATTTTTTTGAGAGATGGTTTTTCTTTTTTGTGTAGCTTACGCATCAGTCTGTGATGCATCTTTGGTTGAATTTAAAACTTTTAATTTTTTCCGGTGAAATTGCCTTAGGGCATCCATGAATTAATAGGGAATATATTTTTTTTTAAAGGATCATGTATTTAGAAACAAATCTCTGTTTCACAGCTAGCTGGTTGTTTTTAAATCAAGCATTTCTGGGAAGTGGAAAGTGAATTATGCACTCTTAATGTTTTACCTTTTTGATTAAAAAGAAAACACTAAAATTTCAGACATATAAGTTGATATGATACTGAGCAATTTGATGGTAGTGCTTTTCTTCAGATTCAGTCTTTTGTATTATTATAAGTTATTAATTTGTGATTCATGGAGAAAGTATTCTTTTCACTGTATTTACATTTCTACATCGATTTTTACTAATAAAGTATAAAATAGGCATTCCTTCCTCTCAAACTGTTAGAGGACTCTCAAACTTCTGAAGTTTATTCCATTAGGTACTATAAAACAAATCAGGGTAATGAAATATGGAAGCAGATGTCCATAGAAACAGATGTCCTAATGACAACCAACTTTTTTCTTTCCATAAGTTATTTGTGTGCTAGTTATTTGTGTCTTATCTTTTGTAATGGCTTTGTAATTGGAAACCATATGCCATCCCATTTTCAAAATGGCAAAAAGTCTAAACATTTTGTGATGTTTATTTCTAACACAGTGTACAGCGTTAGAATTTTAGAAATTCTTATAGAATAAAAGACTGTTGATTTAAAGGGACCAGGTTTATTTTTATACATATACTAAGTCTCCGTTAATTGTATGTGACCCATCAGAATACTATGCAAAGTAACGCTGAAGTAATGTATAGAAGTAGTCTACTGTCTTGTCTGAAATGTACCTTATCAATTTCCAGTATTACAGATAGTAGTAAAATAATAAAAACTGATATGTTTGGCTATTTTATCAACCTACAATTTGTAGTTTTATTAAAACCTAATATATTTTACTCTCGATTTATTTTTACCACAAGCACATAAGTTAGATATATAAAAATTACTGTTTTTTATTTTAGATATATTTTCAAAAAGTATTTTTTATTTATTGATAATTGAATGAGCCTTAGGTATAAGTTCTAGCATTCAAGAAGTCTTCATTCCACCTTGCTGACATACCTCCTCATGTTTGTTGTTACCATCCTTAAGCATCCTTCTTTATGTTTAAATCAGTATCCATTATAGTATTATTAAAAATGGTCCACCAGTACATTATCCAAATTCAGTGATAAAATATTTGGATTTGACTGTTTATGTGCATATATTTTTTAATTTAATAAAATGTCTTTTTTTTCTTTGTAGGCACTTTGTTTAATGGCATTACCGTTTATTCCTGCATCAAACCTTTTTTTCCCAGTTGGATTTGTTGTTGCTGAGAGAGTATTATATGTTCCTAGCATGGGGTTCTGTATTTTGGTAGCCCATGGATGGCAGAAAATATCAAACAAAAGGTGAATTAAAATGTTAGTGCATTTAATGCTTATTAACTATAGAATTCAGTATGATACATTTAAGTATTTAAAATGTTTATTTAGTTTTTATGTCATATTTTATACCTTCTTGTTTTTCACATTGACAGTCTCCTCATTGTCTGTAATTCAGGTTAGGAAAGCTACATGACCCCTACCTCATCCTGTGGTCTTCCTCATATTTATATAATTTTATTTTACAGCCTGAGACATAACAAACTTTCAGTCAGACCCAAATGCAAAATGGAATATTATTGAGACTAAAGTTTCAGGTGATCATTGCTACTTCCATATGCAGTGAACTCAGATAACAGTCTTCTTCCTTAAGTGAGTTATATCAGGTTAATATATGTAAAATGCATATAGAAGGCAATCTGTAATTTCTTACTTCATCGTAACCACCATGTCCTAATTACCTTAAACCAATAGTTAAGGAACAGAATAGTCACTATCTCCTTTTTCTTACTTTCCAGTCACCCTTCAACCCACAGAATTCTGACTTCTCTCTACGTCACTTTACTAACATGTAACAAATTTCCTCTCATAGCTAAATCCAGTCAATGCTTTTATTTAAATTTTATTTCCCTGGCATGTATAAAAAGTCTCTGTCCTGATTCTCTTCCACATTTGTTCATTTCTGCTCAGTTTTCAGATTCTCCCTGCTGCACCTGCTCTTTAAATATTTTTTATTTCTCAGAGTTTTACTAATAGCCTTTTCCTCACATTGCATGTTCTCCCTGGATGATCTCATCCATGATTACAATTTTCAATGCCATCTACCAAACCTTTTCTCTTAGCTTCTATCCATATATCCAGTTATACTCACTACCAATTTTGGAGTGCCTATCACGTACCAACTCCAGGATACACTCTTTAGATTTTTCTCATTTAATCTTGACACTCCTTAATTCCATTTTGCACATTTGAAAATTGAAGCTCATACAAGTTACCTGAATTACACAAGACCATGCAGCTAGTCAACAGCAGAGTCTTGATTCAGATTTACACCTGACTACTTCCAATGTCCATGTTCCTTCTGATCCACACACTATTATCCTGGTTAAGTGGATCTATCAAAATGAAAGAAATTGAACTCTGTTACTGAGACAAAAAGCACAGACTCAGAGAACATTAATACTATTAATACTAAATAAGATCATAGGGATTATTGAATTATAACCATCATTTTAATTTTTTTAAATTTTTTTGAATTTTATTTTATTTTTTTATACAGCAGGTTCTTATTAGTTATCCACTTTATAGATATTAGTGTATATATGTCATCGCCAATCTCCCAATTCATCACACCACATCCCCCATCCCCACTCCCCACTGTTTACCCCCTGTTGGTTTCCATACGTTTGTTCTCTATATCTGTGTCTCAGTTTCTGCCCTGCAAACCGGTTCATCTGTGCCATTTTTCTAGGTTCCACATATATGCGTTAATATACGATATTTGTTTTTCTCTTTCTGACTTACCTCACTCTGTATGACAGTCTCTAGATTCATGCACGTCTCTACATATGACCCAATTCCGTTCCTTTTTATGGCTGAGTAATATTCCATTGTATATATGTACCACATCTTTATCCATTCATCTGTCGATCGGCATTTAGGTTGCTTCCATGACGTAGCTGTTGTAAATAGTGCTGCAGTGAACATTGGGGTGCATGCGTCTTTTTTTTGTTTTGTTTTAATGCAAATTTAATATACAGTAGTTAAATTAATCATTTTTCTCAGTTTTTTTTAACATCTTTATTGGAGTATAATTGCTTCACATTGCTGTGTTAGTTTCTGCTTTATAACAAAGTGAATCAATTATACATATACATAAGTTCCCATTTCTCTTCCCTCTTGCGTCTCCCTCCCTCCCACCCTCCTATCCCATCCCTCTAGGTGGTCACAGAGCACCAAGCTGATCTCCCTGTGCTGTGCAGCTGCTTGCCACTACCTATCTATTTTACGTTTGGTAGTGTATATGTCCATGCCAGTCTCTCACTTTGTCACAGCTTACCCTTCCCCCTGCCCGTATCCTCAAGTCCATTCTCTAGTAGGTCTGTGTCTTTCTTCCTGTCTTGCCACTAGGTTCTTCATGACCATTTTTTTTCTTAGATTCCATATATATGTGTTAGCGTATGGTATTTGTTTTTCTCTTTCTGACTTATTTCACTCTGTATAACAGACTCTAGGTCCATCCACCTCACTACAAATAACCCAATTTCGTTTCTTTTTATGGCTGAGTAGTATTCCATTGTATATATGTGCCACATCTTCTTTATCCATTCATCTGTTGATGGACACTTAGGTTGCTTCCATGTCCTGGCCAGTGTAAATAGAGCTGCAATGAACATTGTGGTACATGTCTCTTGTTGAATTATGGTTTCCTCAGGGTATATGCCCAGTAGTGGGATTGCTGGGTCATATGTTAGTTCTATTTTTAGTTTTTTAAGGAATCTCCATACTGTTCTCCATAGTGGCTGTATCAATTTACATTCCCAACAACAGTGCAAGAGGGTTCCCTTTTCTCCACACCCTCTCCAGCATTTCTTGTTTTTAGCTTTTCTGATGATGCCCATTCTAACTGGTGTGCGGTGATACCTCATTGTAGTTTTGATTTGCATTTCTCTAATAATTTGTGATGTTGAACAGCTTTTCATGTGCTTCTTGGCCATCTGTATGTCTTTTTTGGAGAAATGTCTATTTAGGTGTTCTGCCCATTTTTGGATTGAGTTGTTTGGTTTTTTAATATTGAGCTGCATGAACTGTTTATATATTCTGGAGATTAATCCTTTGTCCGTTGATTCATTTGCAAATATTTTCTCCCATTTTGAGGGTTGTATGTGCATCTTGTTTATGGTTTCCTTTGCTGTGCAAAAGCTTTGAAGTTTCATTAGGTCCCATTTGTTTATTGTTGTTTTTATTGCCATTACTCTAGGAGGTGGATCAAAAAAGATCTTGCTGTGATTTATGACAAAGAGTGTTCTTCCTATGTTTTCCTCTAAGAGTTTTATAGTGTCCGGTCTCACATTTAGGTCTCGAATCCATTTTTTTTTTTTTTTTTTTTTGCGGGCCTCTCACTGTTGTGGCCTCTCCTGTCGTGGAGCACAGGCTCCGGACACGCAGGCTCAGCGGCCATGGCTCACGGGCCCAGCCACTCTGCGGCATGTGGGATCCTTCTGGACCGGGCCATGAACCTGTGTCCCCTGCATCGGCAGGCGGACTCTCAACCACTGCGCCACCAGGGAAGCCCTCTAATCCATTTTGAGTTTATTTTTGTGTATGGTGTTAGGGAGTGTTCTAATTTCACTCTTTTACATGTAGCTGTCCAGTTTTCCCAGCACCACTTATTGAAGAGGCTGTCTTTTCTCCATTGTATATTCTTGCATCCTTTGTCATAGATTAGTTGACCCTAGGTGCGTGGATTTATCTCTGGGCTTTCTGTCCTGTTCCATTGATCTATATTTCTGTTTTTGTGCCATAACCATATTGTCTTGATTACTGTAGCTTTGTAGAATAGTCTGAAGTCAGGGAGTCTGATTCCTCCAGCTCTGTTTTTTTCCCTCAGGACTGCTGTGGCTATTCAGCATCTTTTGTGTCTCCATATAAATTTTAAGATTTTTTTGTTCTAGTTCTAGTAAAAAATGCCAATGGTAATTTGATAGGGATTGCATTGAATCTGTAGATTGCTTTGGATAGTATAGTCATTTTCACAATATTGATTCTTCCAATCCAAGAACATGGTATATCTCTCCATCTGTTGGTATCATCTTTAATTTCTTTCATCAGTGTCTTATAGTCTTCTGAATATGAGTCTTTTGTCTCCCTAGGTAGGTTTATTCCTAGGTGTTGTATTCTTTTTGTTGCAGTGGTAAATGGGATTGTTTCCTTAATTTCTCTTTCAGATTTTTCATCATTAGTGTATCAGAATACAAGAGATTTCTGTGCATTAATTTTGTGTCCTGCAACTTTACCAAATTCATTGATTAGCTCTTGTAGTTTTCTGGTGGCATCTTTAGGATTCTCTATGTATAGTATCATGTCATCTGCAAACAGTGACAGTTTTACTTCGTCTTTTCCAATTTGTATTCCTTTTATTCTTTTTCTTCTCTGATTGCCGTGGCTAGGACTTCCAAAACTATGTTGAATATAGTGGTGAGAGGGGACATCCTTGTCTTGTTCCTGGTCTTGCAGGAAATGCTTTCAGGTTTTCACCATTGAGAATGATGTTTGCTGTGGGTTTGTCGTATATGGCCTTTATGATGTTGAGGTAGGTTCCCTCTGTGCCCACTTTCTGGAGCGTTTTTATCATAAATGGGGTGTTGAATTTTGTCAAATGCTTTTTCTACATCTATTGAGATGATCATATGGTTTTCTTCAATTTGTTAATATGGTGTATCACATTGATTGATTTGCATATATTGAAGAATCCTTGCATCTCTGGGATATATCCCACTTGATCATGGTGTGTGATCCTTTTAATGTGTTGTTGGATTTTGTTTGCTAGTATTTTGTTGAAGGTTTTTGCATTTATATTCATCAGTGATATTGGCCCGTAATTTTCTTTTTTAGTAGTATCTTTGGTTTTGGTATCAGGGTGATGGTGGCCTCATAGAATGAGTTTGGCAGTGTTCCTTCCTCTGCAATTTTTTGGAAGAGTTTGAGAAGGTTGGGTGTTAGCTCTTCTCTAAATGTTTGATAGAATTCACCTGTGAAGCCATCTGGTCCTGGACTTCTGTTTGTTGGAAGATTTTTAATCACAGTTTCAATTTTATTACTTGTGATTGGTCTGTTCATATTTTCTATTTCTTCCTGGTTCAGTCTTGGAAGGTTATACCTTCCTATGAATTTGTCCATTTCTTCCAGGTTGTCCATTTTATTGGCATAGAGTTGCTTGTAGTTGTCTCGTAGGATGCTTTGTATTTCTGTGGTGTCTGTTGTAACTTCTCCTTTTTCATGTCTAATTTTATTGATTTGAGTCCTCTCCCTCTTTTTCTTTTTTTTTTTTTTTTTTTTGCGGTACGCGGGCCTCTCACTGTTGTGGCCTCTCCTGTTGCGGAGCACAGGCTGCGGACGCCCAGGCTCAGCGGTCGTGGCTCACGGGCCCAGCCGCTCCGCGGCATGTGGGATCTTCCCGGACTGGGGCACGAACCCGTGTCCCTTGCATCGGCAGGTGGACTCTCAACCACTGCGCCACCTGGGAAGCCCTCCCTCCTTTTCTTGATGAGTCTGGCTAATGGTTTATCAATTTTGTTTATCTTCTCAAAGAACCAGATTTAGCTTTATTGATCTTTGCTATTGTTTTCTTTGTTTCTATTTCATTTATTTTTGCTCTGGTCTTTATGATTTCTTTCCTTCTGCTAAGTTTGGATTTTGTTTGTTCTTCTTTCTCTAGTTCCTTTAAGTGTAAGGTTAGATTATTTATTTGAGATTTTTCTTGTTTCTTGAGGTAGGCTTGCATTGCTATAAACTTCCCTCTTAGACAGCTTTTGCTGCATCCTGTAGTTTTTGGGTCATCCTGTTTTCATTGTCATTTGACTCTAGTTATTTTTTGATTTCCTCTTTGATTTCTTCAGTGATCTCTTGGTTATATAGTAACATATTGTTTGGCCTCCATGTGTTTGTGTTTTTTACGTTTTTTTCCCCTGTAATTCATTTCTAATCTCATAACGCTGTCGTGAGAAAACATGCTTGATATGGTTTCAATTTTCTTAAATTTACTGAGGCTTGATTTGTGACCCAAGATGTGATCTATCCTGGAGAATGTTCCATGCACACTTGAGAAGAATGTGTAATCTGCTGCTTTTGGATGGAATGTCCTATAAATATCAATTAAATCTGTCTGATCTATTGTGTCATTTAAAGCTTGTGTTTCCTTATTAATTTTGTTTGGATGATCTGTCCATTGGTGAAGTGAGGTGTTAAAGTCCCCCTCTATTACTGTGTTACTGTTGATTTCCTCTTTTATAGCTGTTAGCAGTTTCCTTATGTATTGAGGTGCTCCTATGTTGGGTGCATGTATATTTCTAATTGTTATATCTTCTTCTTGGATTCGTCCCTTGATCATTATGTGGTGTCCTTCCTTGCCTCTTGTAACATTCTTCATTTTAAAGTATTTTGTCTGATATGAGTATTGCTACTCCAGCTTTCTTTTGATTTCCATTTACATGGAATATCTTTTTCCATCCCCTCACTTTCAGTCTGTATGTGTCCCTAGGTCTGAAGTGGGTCTCTTGTAGACGGCATATATATGGGTCTTGTTTTTGTATCCATTCAGCAGGCCTATGTCTTTTGGTTGGAGCATTAAATCCATTCACGTTTAAGATAATTATCGATATGTATTTTCCTATTACCATTTTCTTAATTTTGGGGGGTTTGTTTTTGTTGGTCCTTTTCTTCTCTTGTGTTTCCCACTTAGAGAAGTTCCTTTAGCATTTGTTGTAGAGCTGGTTTGGTGGTGCTGAGTTCTCTTAGCCATTGCTTGTCTGTAAAGCTTTTGATTTCTCCATGGAATCTGAATGAGATCCTTGCTGGGTAGAGTAATCTTGGTTGTAGGTTTTTCCCTTTCATCACTTTAAGTATATCATGCCACTCCCCTCTGGCTTGTAGAGTTTCTGCTCAGAAATCAGCTCTTAAACTTATGGGAGTTCCCGTATATGTTATTTGTTGTTTTTCCCTTCCTGCTTTCAGTAATTTTTCTTTGTCTTTAATTTTTGCCAATTTGATTAATATGTCTCTCGTCTTGTGTCTCCTTGGGTTTATCCTGTATGGGACTCTGCGCTTCCTGGACTTGGGTGGCTATTTTCTTTCCCATGTTAGGGAATTTTTCGACTATAATCTCTTCAGATATTTTCTCAGGTCCCTTCTCTCTCTCTTCTCCTTCTGGCACCCCTGTAATGCGAATGTTGTTGTGTTTAATGTTGTCCCAGAGGTCTCTTAGGCTGTCTTCATTTCTTTTCATTCCTTTTTCTTTATTCTGCTCCACAGCAGTGAATTCCACCATTCTGTCTTCCAGGTCACTTATCCGTACTTCTGCCTCAGTTATTCTGCTATTGATTCCTTCTAGTGTAGTTTTCATTTCAGTTATTGTATTGTTCATCTCTGTTTGCTTGTTCTTTAATTCTTCTAGGTCTTTGTTAAACATTTCTTGCATCTTCTTGATCTTTGCCTCCATTCTTTTTCCGAGGTCCTGGATCATCTTCACTATCATTATTCTGAATTCTTTTTCTGGAAGGTTGCCTATCTCCACTTCATTTAGTTGTTTTTCTGGGGTTTTATCTTGTTCCTTCATCTGGTACATAGCCCTCTGCCTTTTCATTTTGTCTATCTTTCTGTGAATGTGGTTTTTGTTCCACAGGCTGTAGGATTGTAGTTTTTCTTGCTTCTGGTGGATGAGGCTGTCTCAGAGGCTTTGCAAGTTTCCTGATGGGAGAGGCTGGTGATGGGTAGAGTTCAGTAAAACTTTAATCTGCTTCTCTACTGATTGGTGGTGCTGGATTTCCTCCCTGTTGGTTGTTTGGCCTGAGGCCACCCAACACTGGAGCCTACTCAGCTCTTTGGTTGGGTAATGGCGGTAATGGAGGTCTCCCGCCAAGGGGTACTTCCCAGAACTTCTGCTGCCAGTGTCCTTGTCCTCACGGTGAGCCACAGCCTCACCCTGCCTCTGCAGGAGACCCTCCAGCACTAGCAGATACGTCTGGTTCAGTCTCCTATGGGGTCACTCCTCCTTCCCCTGTGTCCCAGTGCACACACTACTTCGTATGTGCCCTCCAAGAGTAGAGTGTCTGTTTCCCTCAGTCGTGTCGGAGTCCTTCAGTCAAATCCCACTAACCTTCAAAGTCTGATGCTCTAGGAATTCCTTTCCCGTTGCTGGATCCCCAGGTTGGGAAGCCTGACGTGGGGCTTAGAACCTTCTCTCCAGTGGGTGGACTTCTGTGGTATAAGTATTCTCCAGTTTGTGAGTCACCTACCCAGCAGTTATGGGATTTGATTTTATTGTGATCGCGCCCCCCCCACTGTCTCATTGGCTTCTCATTTGTCTTTGGATATGGGGTATCTTTTTTGGTGACTTCCAGTGTCTTCCTGTTGGTGATTGTTCAGCAGTTAGTTGTGATTCCAGTGTTCTCACAAGAGGGGGTGAGAGCACATCCTTCTACTCTGCCATCTTGAACTGATCTCTGCATAACCATCATTTTTAACTGAGAAATTCAGTCCCAAATGATTAACCTAAAGCTATATAAGTAATTTACATCTATTTCATAGAGTTAATTTTACTATGACTTTTAATAAATAATTCTACTTTAAAGTGTAAAATTCTTCAAGAATACCGTGATAATCTGTGGTGTTTATTGTAAAACAATAATGTTTTTAAATATAGCCGGGGATAAGATTGACCCTTTATAAACACTACTAATATGGAAGTTATAGGTAAATGGTACAAAAGAACTCTAAATATAAAAATTCACAATTAAAAATTGGTTTTATCAATTTTTTGTCATTAAATCAAAACAAAATTTTTCAAATAAAGGCAAATATTGAAATATTTAATGTAATTGAAGAGTGAAGTATAAGTGTATAAGTGTTCATAATATTTAATTTTTTCGGTGTTGTTCCCTCTCAAGTTGGATGATTATTAGAACAATCCCTAATCTTTAGAATAAATTCAAACATTACATTTAGAGATATTTAGCATATTTCTTACCTCTGTTTTGGTGATGTAGACAATGTTTCTTTTGTTCTGCTTTTTTTTTTCTTAAATAGTGTATTAAAAAAGTTATCCTGGGTTTGTCTGTCTATGGTGATACTCACTCATGCCTTAAAAACACTCCATAGAAATTGGGATTGGGAGTCTGAATATACGCTGTTTATGTCAGCCTTGAAGGTAAAGTATTATTCAGAATATGTCATCAATTATTTCTTATAGCCATCCCTGATACAGTGTTTTAACTTTACTTTTAACTAGGCAGTTAACTGTCAATGTTAAGTACTTCACCACAAAATTAATAAAAAGAATTTTTTCTTTGTATAATATATACCATAACTAGTGCCCTGACTAGTGCTTAGGTGTATGTCTAGAGCATATGTGAATAATTGCACAAATGGTATACCGTTGTTAGACACTCAAATGATAAAATGTTTAAATATGAATGCTTTTGTTTCATTGGTTCTTAAGGTGTACCTTTTTATTTATTTAAACCTTTTAACATCTCTGAAATCAGAATAAATCTTACAGTAAAAGGCATTTTACAATTAATTAGTGACCTTTTTTCTTTCTTAATGGTACCTAAAATAATGGTGAGCCTTATAATTGATGGCATCTTAGATTGAATGAAATAAAATACATGGCAAAAAATGGTGCCCTTCCATATGGAGAATAACCAATGGTTATAATACTGTAGGAAAGATAGGAACTGACAGAAAGGAGTGATACTGCATTTTTATAGAATGGGCAGCATAAATGAGAATAAGTCACAAAATTTGCTTTCTGCAAAAGTTATAAGCAGTGATTTTTTTTCAGATGCTCCCTGTCTTCAAATCTCTGAATTCTTAACTTCCTTTTGGCTGTTTCTGTGCTCGCCAGGGTTCCCATTACCATAATAGACTACATAAATAGCTTTATGTCGAGCCTCAAAATAAGTCATCAGTGCAGTGTTTAAACATATTCACTTGTTCAAATTCTGTCTTTCCCAAAAGAACATAAATAATAGAGCAGGAGTTTTCAAACAGTTCTATGTTTTGATGAAATAAAAGTTTTAGTAAAATTTTAACATGTAAAGTAGATAAACTGTCGTTTTAGTATTTTAATGTTGAAAGGGAGGAGAGGGTAAACTTCATGAAGCAGTGTTCTTTTGACTTCTTCCTCATCTCCATGGAACACTCCATTCCTAATAATATACCAAACAGATATCCATGTTAATTGGAGTTGTATGTATACATACATAGACACATATATATACACATTTTTTTTCTGGAAGAAATCGGAATGATTATTTTCCAGTTTTATTGAGATATAATTGACATATAACTTTGTCTTTAAGGTGTACAATATAATGATTATATGCATGTGTGTGTGTGTGTGTGTGTGTGTGTATAAAATGACTACCAGAATAAGTTAACATCCATTACCTCATATAGTTACAGTATTGTTAACTATAGTCACCATGCTGTACATTACATCCTCAGACCTTACTTATCTTAAAGCTAGAAGTTTGTACCTTTTTACCCACTTCATCTGTTCATGGACATTTCTATGGAGTACTCCATTCCTAATAGTATACCAAACAAAATCTGTGTTAATTAGACTCATTTTTTTTAATTTAACTAATTTCTATCTGTACTTCCATATTTAAGGTAAATAAAAATAATGCCAAATTATGGAATAATGTGGGTCATGCTCTGGAAAATGAAAAGAACTTTGAGAGAGCTTTGAAATACTTCTTACAGGCTACCCATGTTCAGCCAGGTAAGCATTATTAACTAATAAAGCTATTGTGGTAGTTTATTTTCTTTTTAAAAACATGATTATATTTGTGGAAAATAGGTAGAGTTTATTTTCAAGCTTTATTCCAACTGACTGGAATGGTACAGTGTTTGGTGCTGGCTTATTTCTGAAATGGATTTTATGTTAGGGCTATTTATATCAGACATTTAAGGAGTCTTTTTTAAACAGAGTTGTTGGGTGGCATTGATGAGCAGTTTTAGTGAAGGGATAGATGCAAAAGCTTGATAGTGAGTTTAAGAGAGTGGGAGAAGAATAATTGGAGACAGTTGATACTAAAAACTCTTTTAAAGGGTGTTGATAAGAAATGTTGGTGCCGAGTATGGGGTCAAGAGAGGATAGTAGGATGATGTTTTTTTTTTGTTTTTTGGGAATTTTAGGGGTTTTGTTTTAAGGTGAGAGAAACAAAGCGTGTGTGTGACTAATCCATTGAAGGTGGGAAAAATAATAATTCAAGGTGGGGAACTGAAGTACTGGGTCAATGTCCTTGAACAGATGGGAATAGATAAATAGGATCTAGTGCTCAGGGTGAGGATTTCATTCAGTCAACTGAACCAATAGTTAACCTATGTTAACAGGGAAAGCAGAGTGTAGAGACATGATATAGGCAGGTGAATAATAGATGAATAGCTTCTGGAAGTTGTCCTTTGTTTGCTTCTGTTTTCTCAGTGAAACAGAAAGTAAAATCAATAGTAGAGTGTGGGGAATGGAGAGGAAGTGCTGGAAATCTAAGACCAGGAGAGGGTCTGAAGTAATCATCTAGGACATAGCTTCACAAACTTTAATGTACCTGTAAATCACCTGGAGATCATATGGTTCATGTTCTGATATATAGAGATTTAGAGTAGGGCTTGAATTTCTGCATTTCTAGTAAGTTCCTAGGTGATACTTAGTCCATGAATCACGTGTTGAGAAACAAAGATCTAGGAAAATGTGTAGAGTAGGAAAATATGGTATGACTGTCAAGCAGCTCTAACACCCTACTTGAGCTTAGCAGTACTTAATTACAATTAAACCAGTTGATGTGGTTAAAAGTTTTCTCCCACTATTTTATAAGTGCAGTGGTACAGGCATGGAGAATTTGGTTAAACAGGATTAGAATTTTGTCAGATGTGTATTACTAAACAAAGGGATAAGGGAATATTGAGACACAACCTAAGCTGGTTATGAAGGGATGTGAGAGAGGATGAAAGATGAGGAAAAGGTGATCAGATCAGTTGTTTATAGATCTGAAAAATTGTTGGTGTCTAAGTAAGGTCTAGCTAGAGCATTTTTAGTTTTCAGTGTTCCAGGATATGTACCAAACGTGGCCACCACCTACCAAGTACAATCATTACTTTCCATTCAGTATGATGACCAAAAAGTACTTCCCCACACACACATTTCTAAATATACTTGGAGGGGTGGGGAGTGGTGGGCAGTGCCCCCTGTATTTCGACTAGATATGACTGTGGCCATTGAACTGACTAGTTAAAGGAGAATGGAGGTGAAAATTATTGGAAGGAAGGATATCAAGGCAACTATTGGAAGATACATCTATATAGATTTTGAAATTACTAAGAATTTTGACAACTGTGTGATGTTGGAAAGAACAAGGAACCAGGAGCTATATATGAGATCGGTGACTGCAATAAGGAAGGGTAGTGGATAATAGAGTTTAATGATCTGAAATTCAGAGTTGAGTGATTTTAAGGAATTACAGAGGTCTGGAAGTGGTAAGGATCAAGGAGGACACCTAACTCCAGGCCCAGTGTTGCAAGAGATAAGAAAAAGACCACAGTCACCACTTGGAAAAGCTGCCAGTGTCCCCAAGGCAAAGCCAAATTCCTGTTAGAGAATGTTGTAGAAATATATAACTGATGGTCTAGCTATCTTGCCAATTTTATCTCTCCTGGCTCTTCATGTAGTTTAGTTTTTCTTGAAATCTAGGATACATGTCATGAGCTTCCTCACCTCTTTGCATTTTTTCATGTTCTTTCTTGAGCCTAGAATTCCTCCCTTCTCCTTTCCTTCCCATCCACCTACCACACCCTACCGATCTTTTGCAACCCATCTCACATGGCTTCTTTTCTAAACAAAACAAAAAAACCCTCCTATCTTTCCAGTTAGAAGCAAATATTTCTCCTCTTTAAGACTCCTTACAACTTTTGTATCTTTTCTGTGATATTTGTTATTTAAATGTTCGTTTAAAGTATTTATTTAAAATATCTATGTATTTAAACTGAGGAGCTTCCTAGGGGCAGCATGAACATCTGATTCATCTTCATAGTCCCTGGGTCATCTAGCATAGTCTTAACACACAGTCAGTGGTCACTAACTGTGGCAGTTTCAATTCATTGCTTTCTGAAGCCTTTTAGGTTCATTCTGGGAGTTTTTAAAAAGAGAAGCAACGTCATCTTTATGTCAGACACACAGGGACCTGGAGACTTAGAAGATGATATTTAGGCCCCTTCAGCCCTATCTTTCCCATTTCTAAGTTGGGACAGTAATTTCTATCTCATTGTATTGTCAGGACAAAATGAAATCGTGTTGGTGGGTGGGTGTGATTGTGGATGTTTGGTTTAAAATCATTTTTCCTCTCGTTGTCAGTTGTCACTTTTGGCTGTTTTTAAGATACTTACTTGGGGCTTCCCTGGTGGCGCGGTGGTTGAGAGTCCGCCTGCCGATGCAGGGGACACGGGTTCGTGCCCCAGTCCGGGAAGATCCCACATGCCGCGGAGCGGCTGGGCCCGTGAGCCATGGCCGCTGAGCCAGCATATCCGGAGCCTGTGCTCCGCAACGGGAGAGGCCACGACAGTGAGAGGCCCGCATACCGCAAAAAAAAAAAAAGATACTTACTTGAACCTATCTCCTTTAGTTAGTATGACTTACCTACCATACTTTCAAAATTGCAGTCTCTAATAAACAGTGGGCTAGGAAAACAGGCAAATCATTTTATTACAATTTATTATGAAAAAGTACATAATCTTGGAAAAATTGAATTTGTTATTCAGAGACTTCTTGGCTCATTCTGTGTTTTTCAGCTGTGTTCTTCATAGATAGCTTTGACAGCTAAAACGACATGTAGGGAAGGAAATCAAGAGTCTTTTTTGTCCCTGTTAGATATACAGATGGAGATAGAACTATAAGTCTGAAGATAAGGGGAATGGTCAGGACTAGAGATAAAAATTTGAAGTAACAAGCATATAGATGGTATTTAAAATCCTAGAACAGTAGAGGATCACAGAGAGCAGAGATTCTTAACATTTAAAGTAGCTTAAAAAAAAAAAAGACATTCAGTCTGAAGGCTTTTTTTACTTAGCCAGAATAAGAATATAAACTATACAATGGTCGCTGACCAGGCAACATGAATGACATGTTAGACAAACAGTTGATTACAGTCTTTTGTTTGTTTTGGGTTACAAGTTTTTTTTGTTTGTTTTATTTTTATTTTTTTTTTTTACAGCTTTATTGGAGTATAATTGCTTTACAATGGTGTGTTAGTTTCTGCTTTATAACAAAGTGAATCAGTTATACATATACATATGTTCCCATATCTCTTCCCTCTTGCGTCTCCCTCCCTCCCACCCTCCCTATCCCACCCCTCCAGGTGGTCACAAAGCACCGAGCTGATCTCCCTGTGCTATGCGGCTGCTTCCCACTAGCTATCTACCTTATGTTTGGTAGTGTATATATGTCCATGCCTCTCTCTCGCTTTGTCACAGCTTACCCTTCCCCCTCCCCATATCCTCAAGTCCATTCTCTCGTAGGTCTGTGTCTTTATTCCTGTCTTACCCCTAGGTTCTTCATGACATTTTTTTTTTCTTAAATTCCATATATATGTGTTAGCATACGGTATTTGTCTTTCTCTTTCTGACTTGCTTCACTCTGTATGACAGACTCTAGGTCTATCCACCTCATTACAAATAGCTCAATTTCATTTCTTTTTATGGCTGAGTAATATTCCATTGTATATACGTGCCACATCTTCTTCATCCATTCATCCGACGATGGGCACTTAGGTTGTTTCCATCTCTGGGCTATTGTAAATAGAGCTGCAGTGAACATTGTGGTACATGACTCTTTTTGAATTATGGTTTTCTCAGGGTATATGCCCAGTAGTGGGATTGCTGGGTCATACAGTAGTTCTATTTGTAGTTTTTTAAGGAACCTCCATACTGTTCTCCACAGTGGCTGTATCAATTTACATTCCCACCAACAGTGCAAGAGGGTTCCCTTTTCTCCACACCCTCTCCAGCATTTATTGTTTCTAGATTTTTTGATGATGGCCATTCTGACTGGTGTGAGATGATATCTCATTGTAGTTTTGATTTGCATTTCTCTAATGATTAATGAAGTTGGGCATTCTTTCATGTGTTTGTTGGCAGTCTGTATATCTTCTTTGGAGAAATGTCTATTTAGGTCTTCTGCCCATTTTTGGATTGGGTTGGTTGTTTTTTTGTTATTGAGCTGCATGAGCTGCTTATAAATTTTGGAGATTAATCCTTTGTCAGTTGCTTCATTTGCAAATATTTTCTCCCATTCTGAGGGTTGTCTTTTGGTCTTGTTTATGGTTTCCTTTGCTGTGCAAAAGCTTTGAAGTTTTATTAGGTCCCATTTGTTTATTTTTGTTTTTATTTCCATTTCTCTGGGAGGTGGGTCAAAAAGGATCTTGCTGTGATTTATGTCATAGAGTGTTCTACCTATGTTTTCCTCTAAGAGTTTGATAGTTTCTGGCCTTACATTTAGGTCTTTAATCCATTTTGAACTTATTTTTGTGTATGGTGTTAGGGAGTGATCTAGTCTCATACTTTTACATGTACCTGTCCAGTTTTCCCAGCATCACTTATTGAAGAGGCTGTCCTTTCTCCACTGTACATTCCTGCCTCTTTTATCAAGGTTACAAGTTTTTTTAAAAAATCAATTCACAAGATAAAATTTTTGTAAATTGAATTACAGTTTCCGTAAACACCTTTATAAGACGAGGGTAGGTTTTTCTCGAGAAACACCAGATTTCTCCAAGGTTAATTTTTGCCTTAAAATCAATGATTTCATTTTTATCTAACTTCAAGTCTTTGAAACGAAAATAATCATGGATTTCTAGTTCAACTTTGATGCCATCAAGGTAGAAATGATTTTTAGAGTTTTCAGGAGTTTCCAGATATTTATAAATATATCTTTTTAAATAAATTGACAAATTTGTGAGTAGGAAATAACTGGAAAGCAACACATATGCCTGGGCCATCAGTGTGACAATACTTAACTTCACTGTTGGTGGCTGAAGAATTATTAGGCACAGAGTTGCCTGATATTTGCCAGTCCTCGTTTACATTGAATTAAAGACAGACTGCTAGATTCAGGCTGCTGTTGGTTTGGATAGCGCACTCATAATAGCAAGATTGTTTTTTGAAATTCTGTAGCTTTTTAGTCATTCAAATGTAATTGATTTTTATATCTTGCCTGCTTTCTTACCTTTTTTTTTTTCGAATATAGATTTACCTTACCAGTAATGCTGTTTCCTCCTAGAATCTTAAACTTTGTAACTTATTTTAAAAATTGTTTCATTTTATTAGCTGTGTTGTGTAGGTTTTTTTGACGCTAAATGCTATCTGATTGCTATCTTTGTTCTTTGAGAAAGTAAGGGTGCCTTACTCTAGTGTCTGTAGTCTTCACTGATGAGAGTATCTCCTTGCCATAGTTCTAAGAACCTGATTAGTAGATAGTAATTTGCCTTGTCTTTCATCCTAATGGATAACCTCTTTTCTAAGGTTGGTTGGGGCTCTTTTCAGTAACATTTTAAATACTTACCTGACATAATTTCACTTTTATTTACTTAAACTTTCAGTTTGTTCTTTTCTTAGATTAAATTTTTACTGTATAAATAATTTTTTCAGGTTCTATATACCCTTAGTTTTTTCTGGGTAACTTTCTGATCTCTGTAGTAAGTGGTATAGATTTATCTGATGTTTAAAAAAAAAGAGCTTAGATAAACAAGGTCCTATTGTATATAGCACAGGGAACTATATTCGATATCCTGGAATGGAAAAGAATAGGAAAAAGAATGTATATATGTATAACTGAGTCACTTTGCTGTACAGCAGTAATTAACACAATGCTGTAATTCAACTATACTTCAATAAAAAAGTTTTTTTTTAAAGAGCTGTATAAGAGCAAAAACTCTATATACTCTTGGTAATGCAATGTATTTCAACCTTGGATCTACATCAGAATTGCCTCTGAAACTTTTTTAAAACATTTTTGCAATCCTATTCCTGAAGATTCTGTTTTGATTGAGCTGGGTAGGGTAAGGTATCTGAATTTTTCAAAGCTACACAAGTATTCTGAATTGCTGCCAGTATTGGGCCTTTTTTCCTCTTCTTTTCTTTTTTTTTTTTTTGGCTTGACCGCCTCCTGAGACCCCATGAGATTCAGCAATATGTCTAAAAACAAGAAATCAACCTCTTTCCCCCAATCCTGTTCCCTAATTCTCTAACTAAACCCATATGGCATCTAACAGTTTTTGTACAGTGCACACAATTGCCAACCTGAAACATAATTTAGCAAGATCTTAGGACTGTTACTCTCCTCCTAGAGGAATGCCTAAAATATATATGCTTGGCCCCTATGTGTCCTGGGAGTTGCAGGCAGAGAACTATTCCACAACTGCAAAATCATCATTGGTGTCACAGGCAAGTAGTAATCATAATTTGAAACCTTGTCATGTCTGTTAGAGATTCATGTTGAGTAAAATTTGTCTAATTTAAGATCTCCCTTCTTTCTATCTTTATTCCAAAGCTTTCAAATATTTACTGGGAAGTATATCTTAAAACTAGTGTACAATGAACCCTCATATCTTTTTTATTTTAATTTTATATTTTTCTATCCCTGAATAAATTTGCTGAGGATTTGATATTAAGACAACCTTTTTAAAAGTTTTAATTAAATTATATGGGAATGTATCATCATTTAAGAGATCTGGGCTGCTGCATCTTAAGTAATATTATAGAATCCAGATAACTTGCACTCCAACCACATTCACAAAAATTTTTAAAAACAAAGTCACAAAGTTTTTTTCACAGGCTCTTTGCCCCTATGCCACCATGGATTCATTTTTGTTATTTATAATACTTGAAATAATTCTAGTAATCATGGTGATCCTTTTCACTTGTAAATCCTTTTTGCTTTTGAGTGAATTCCAAAGCTATGAGATTAAGGAAATAAGAGTAAGCCTTAGTATAGGATAGTAAAATATAGTGGAAAAAAAAAGATGTAAATTTAATCATTACCTTTATTTCTCCCCTCTCATATCTTAACCCTTCCAGGAGCCATTCAAATAGTTTTTTCATGTCATATGTGTATTTTCTGTTCTTATGGTACTTTATTTAATAATTTTCTAGTGTAGCCTTGCTCATAAGTTATAATAAGTTGTGTTAGAAGAGCTTTAAGGAGGAAGCAGGACCTATTGCCTCCTTTTACATTCTTTTGCTTTAGTGTGTTTGTTTCTAGAAACATGTCTTCTTAGTAGTTTACATTGAATGCTATTTAGTGTATTTGCCAACAAATGATTTTTTTTTAATTTTAGATGATATTGGTGCCCACATGAATGTAGGAAGAACTTATAAAAATTTAAATAGAACCAAAGCAGCTGAAGAATCTTATATGACAGCTAAGTCGCTGATGCCTCAAGTAAGTAGTCATAAATTATTTCT
The DNA here is from genome assembly GCF_011762595.2 of Tursiops truncatus. NCBI lineage: Eukaryota > Metazoa > Chordata > Mammalia > Artiodactyla > Delphinidae > Tursiops > Tursiops truncatus. Next base: position 31,593,119 of record NC_047044.1, on the reverse strand, counting down.
ATTGTGTCATGTCTGCTAGATGTCCATATTGAATAGAATTATCCAAATGGAAAATCTTTATCTATTCTTCAATTTGTTGATATTAAAAGTAAGTTGTCCAGTGAACCATCTATTACTGTAAGTGTTATAAAAGATTACATTCACTTTCATAGCTCACTTAAAATTTATAGTCTGTGAAAACCAAATTATGATATTATGAATTTTAGATATTTTTGATTACAAGTTATTTATGAGTTAAGTGACTTTAAATGAAAAGAATTTTATTTATGTGCAGTAAGCACTAAATTCAACATTACTCCTATCAAGAAATAAATGAAGAAAACAAAGTGATAAAATGAGTGGATACATCTCTGTTGCTGTCCTGTGCCCATCATTTGCTATAATGTCACAAGTACAAGATTTCTTGGATATCCGCAATACAAAGTCAAAGTTAGAAAATCTGATACTGCCCTTGGCCAGCTAGCTGTGTGTAATCTGCAAAGATAGTTTACCCTGGGCTACAGTTTTCTCAATTGTAGTTTATATTATTAATACTGTATTAATAACAGTAGTAATATTGAAATGATTTGACAGTTTGCTAAATGTTTTAAAAATAGAGTTGGACCACATGATACATTAAGAATTATTTCAGTCCTAAGATCCTAAAGTTAAATTCTGTTCAATAAAGATTTTTATCAGATATAATTTATTATGTTCATTGAGAATTTGGGTTCATATATATTATATATAATAACCTTTACTTAACCTGAATAATCAGTTAATTAGAGAATTTTATTTCCTAACTCCACCAAACAAGTGAGGGTTTACTATAGCTCTGAAGTAAAATTAACTACCCTGTTATCACAACCAGTAAATATTTTGCTGACAACATGAAAGCTGACATAGTGTAACAAATACAGTAGACTGAGAGAAAAGATCCAAGTTCTATTCCTGGTCTGACTCAAACATACTAAGGGACCTTAGCCTCTAGAAGTTCTGATTTCTATGACTTCATAAAATAATACATATATAAAAATCTAACAGTAATCTGTTGAGCTGGCATGAATGAAAAAATACAACCTTCATTGCTACTAAACATTAATTATTTTACTTACATTTTGTGGATACTGCAGATTATTTCACATTTTTTATGTATTATTTTAGTATTGCAGTGTGTCTTTTTATGTTCTATGTAAATTTTAAATAAAACACTAGGACTACTTACTTCAGATTTTATTTGGTACTGAAATGTCAAATTATAAAAACCCCTTTTTTTTAACAGATTATTCCTGGTAAAAAATATGCAGCCAGAATTGCACCTAACCACTTAAATGTTTACATTAATCTGGCCAACCTGATACGAGCAAATGAGTCCCGACTGGAAGAAGCGGATCAGCTGTACCGACAAGCAATAAGCATGAGACCCGACTTCAAGCAGGCTTACATTAGCAGGTGTTGTAGTTCGCTTTAGGCTTTCACTATAGAAGATTAAAGCTGCACCTGCATATACTTTTAAGCTATTTTGACTAATTTGGCTTTTTTTTCTTCTTCTAGTAAATCTTAGTTAGCAACCAAGAGCATAGAAATACAGCCTGTTTTAGACTAACAAATTTAATTGATTTCATTTTAAATTGACAAGGAAGTCCATAACTTATAATAGCAAACTTAGGTTTATTTATACAAAAGGAAGGGTAGGAAAAGCTCCTCTTTAATTTCATTTGCTTCTCATTACAAATTCACTTTTATTTAAAACAGCTGAAATTTACCTTTTATAATTCTTAATTATTACAAAATAATTATTTTTACAAGAAGTTATTCTTAATTATTATAGAATAATTAAGAAATCATTGTATAATTAAGAAATCATTATATATAAAATTAATTAAGAAATAATTATATAATATCAAACTCTCAAGAGCTTTCTTAAATTAATACTGAGAATTGACTGGTTATTGTTACTACAAAGAAACTTTTTAGTTGCCAGTAAAAAAATTTTTGTAATATTAGAATTTGATATTAGAAGTTGATATATTTTCTCATGTAAGTCTTATCATTTGTATTGTACCTGAGGAAAATTTTATGTTAAACTTTGTTTTGCAGCATGCTCCAGAAACCTAATTATAATTTGTCACATTGTTTATATGGGGAAAATGCATTCAGAATTTAAGTTTTTGAAATGAAATCCGTTCATAGCTGGAAGCTGTCTTTGTTCAGCCTTATCTAGTACTTGCTGAAATTCACTAAGTTTACTGGGGTTGTTTCTATAAATAAAACGTGTCATGTGTTAATTTATAAAGAATTAATAATCTCTGCATTTAAAGAAATCACATTTTGGGGCTTCCCTGGTGGCGCAGTGGTTGAGAGTCCGCCTGCCGATGCAGGGGACACGGGTTCGCGCCCCGGTCCGGGAAGATCCCACATGCCGCGGAGCTGCTGCGCCCATGAGCCATGGCCGCTGAGCCTGCGCGTCCGGAGCCTGTGCTCCGCGACGGGAGAGGCCACAACAGTGAGAGGCCCGTGTAACGCAAAAAAAATCACATTTTGGACACTTATTCTAGAAATTGGGAATATTAGTTTATTTGATTCCATGCCTATGCTAATACTTCAAGAAAGAGTAGTATTATAATAAAAGTAACTCATTTCAGTACTTAAACTGATTTGCACATATGTAAAAATGACTTTTTTAAGCTCTGTAACAGAAAATGTAACCATATTAGAATGATTTCTAAAATGATTTTCAAACTGTGATCATTAGTTTCATATGTGTTCCTCAAAAGTATCTACAGGTGGCACTATTGCCCTTCCATCCTACCAGATCGGCTTTTTAAATTCCTTTTCTTTTTAATGAATGGTCATTTTATAAGAATACATCGAAGAAAACTAAGTAATTTTAAGGGGTAAACAATTTCTAATGTTCTTCTTTTTGTATAGTGAGACATTGCTAACAGATTTGAATACTGGAATTTCCCCATCACTACTGTATTTATATTCCTTCTTCAAATGCTGTTACTTCATCTGACAAATTAATCTCCCACTCTAGTTGCTATCATTTTTCTGATGTAGACTAGTCTGCTGTTTTTCAAGATATATTCAAAGAATATATTTTCTCTGTTCCCCTTTCTTTGATACCTCCCGACATCTTACTCTCTAGCGTCAGGCATGCTCTTTCCTTCTTTAAAAATATTTGAAAACGTATCAAGCCAAATTTGCTAAACTAATGTGTTCAGGTTTAAGGACAGTTTGTTATTTTTAAAAGAAAATTTTAAAAACCTAAGTTAAAAGGAAAGCTGTGAATATGTGGAAAAGCTTAAAACTTGTGAAAAATAGTATCTATAGACTGACACAGTATTGTAAGTAAAGCTTGTGTTTGATTTTTCCACAGAGGAGAACTGCTTTTAAAAATGAATAAACCTGTCAAAGCAAAAGAAGCATATCTTAAAGCACTAGAGCTGGACAAAAACAATGCAGATCTTTGGTACAACTTGGCGATTGTTCATATTGAACTTAAAGAACCAAATGAAGCCCTAAAAAACTTTAATCATGCTTTAGAACTAAATCCAAAGCATAAGCTAGCGTTATTCAATTCTGCTATATTAATGCAAGAATCAGGTATGTTTTTTCAAAATATTTCTATATTTAAACATATTCTAGTTTGAAATATAATAAAACCTAATCTTACCCCCAGCAAACATTTTATGAATGGATGGTTTACATCAAAACTGCATAAATAATTTATAAGAAGAATATTTAAAATACTTGAAGTAAACTTTTCAAGTAATAGCCTTAACATATATGACAATACTAATTGTTAGTTCTTCTGGTATATGTTAAAACTGATTTTTCAGACAGTCTATTAAGCAATACCATATTTATCTATTTTGTCATTTTATTCATGGAAGTATATCTTATGTATAAATATCATACTATTCAAATAATCTGAATTGGTAAAAATTTTTAGGTAATTATTTCTAGGGAGCCAAGAGCATTATATGTTTTAGACAAAATAGCATTCTATTTTCTCTTGATTTATAAGTCCAAATACTTTTGATATCATTTTGTATCGTTTTACTGTTTTCTGAGACGTTATTATAATTTCCTATATTTTCTATAAATTTAGCAAAACTAAATTATTCATCACAATAAATCAGGATCTTTGATATATTTTAGTACGGCTTCAGAAGACAATATATATAATTTATAATCCTAATTTTTATGTTTGGAAAAATCTCTATATTAATTGTTAGATACTTTTATAAAACTTTTGCAAAAAATGTAAGAATCATATTTTATAGCTAAAGAGGGCCTTTGAATTTGTTTTTGCCAGTCATCTGTTTTGTAGATTAGAGAGTCAGGACCAAACAGACGTAATAACTACCCTAACTTTATATGGCTAGGTTAGTAACTAGTCCAAGACAAGAACTTAAGCCTACTGATTTATTTCACATTTTCTTTATTTATCATATTGTCACATAAAAGAATAGAGGAAGATCTTTATGTCTGTTATTCAAAAAAGCTAAGTTTAGGAAACTAATGTTTTTGTAAAGTTAGCTAACCTTAGTAATCATGAAAGGTGCCCATTATCTGACACAAGATTGCACCCTGGGGTGTGTAGTTTTAGAAATTGAATTTTTTTGTATTTATTTGCAATAGAAATTATCTCAATAAAATATTTGTTTCCTAAAACCGGATTTATGTGTAGTGAGACATTGGACATAGGCTTTATATATAATGGTGTATTTTTACCTTTGAAAAGTACTAAAACATTTTAAATAACATACAGAAAATATCTGATTTAATAAGACTAGAACATTTTGTTTATCCAGTCATAGTTACTATTTACTGAGCATTTTTTATATATCTCATGTAATTATTAGAAAATTCAGTAGGTTAACCCAGACAAGTTAATAATTTGTTTAGTGCATAAAATTAACAGAATCAAGATTGAACATTTGTTTTTGTTGGCAAATCCCATGCCTCTTCCTCTTAATTCTCTATTCTTCGTCTACTCCCAGTTAGAATCTAAACTATCAGGAGATATTTCATCTCTTTTAGTTTGTTTTTTTGTTTGTTTATATGTTTTTGTGTTTTTTTTAAATTTATATTTTATACAGCAGGTTCTTATTAGTTATCTATTTTATACATGTCAATCCCAATCTCCCAATTCATCCCACAACCACCAACCCCCAACTTGCCCCCCTTGGTGTCCATACATTTTTCTCTACATCTCTGTCTCTATTTCTGCCTTGCAAACCAGTTCATCTGTACCATTTTTCTAGATTCCACATATATGTGTTAATATACGATATTTGTTTTTCTCTTTCTGACTTACTTCACTCTGTATCAGTCTCTAGGTCCATCCACATCTCTACAAATGACCCAATTTCATTCCTTTTTATGGCTGAGTAATATTCCATTTTATATATGTAGCACATCTTCTTTATCCATTTGCCGGTTGATGGGCATTTAGGTTGCTTCCATGACCTGGCTATTGTAAATAGTGGTGCAGTGAACATTGGGGCACATGTGTCTTTCTGAATTATGGTTTTCTCTGGGTAAATGCCCAGTAGTGGGATTGCTGGGTCACATGGTAATTCTATTTTTAGTTTTTTAAGGAACCTCCATACTGTTCTCCATAGTGGCTGTATCAATTTACATTCCCACCAACAGTGCAAGCGGCTTCCCTTTTCTGCACACCCTCTCCAGCATTTGTTGTTTGTAGATTTTCTGATAATGCCCATTCTAACCGGTGTGAGATGATACCTCATTGTAGTTTTGATTTGCATTTCTCTAATAATTTGTGATGTTGAGCAGCTTTTCATGTGCCTCTTGGCCATCTGTATGTCTTCTTTGGAGAGATATCTATTTAGGTCTTCTGCCCATTTTTTGATTGGGTTTTTTTTTTTTAATATTGAGCTGCATGAGCTATTTATATATTTTGGAGATTAATCCTTTATCTGTTGATTCATTGGCAAATATTTTCTCCCATTCTGAGGGTTGTCTTTTCATTTTGTATATAGTTTCCTTTGCTGTGTAAAAGCTTTTAAGTTTCAGTAGGTCCCATCTGTTTATTTTTGGTTGTATTTCCATTACTCTAGGAGGTGGGTCAAAAAAAGATCTTGCTGTAATTTATGTCAAAGAGTGTTCTTCCTATGTTTTCCTCTAAGAGTTTTATCATGTCCGGTCTTACATTTAGGTCTCTAATCCATTTTGAGTTTATTCTTGTGTATGGTGTTAGGGAGTGTTCTAATTTCATTCTTTTATGTGTAGCTGTCCAGTTTTCCCAGCACCACTTATTGAAGAGACTGTCTTTTCGCCATTTTTTATCCTTGCCTCCTTTGTTGTAGATTAGTTGACCCTATATGTGTGGGTTTATCTCTCAGCTTTCTATCCTGTTCCACTGATCTATATTTCTGTGTTTGTGACAGTACCATATTGTCTTGATTACTGTGGCTTTGCAATATAGTCTGAAGTCAGGGAGTCTGATTCCTCCAGCTCCGTTTTTTTCCCCTCAAGATTGCTTTGGCTCCCCTTTTAGTTTTTGAGGCACTTTTACTGTTTTAAAGGAAAGGAAATGAGCTACCATTTCAGTGCTTCATATACATCTTTCCTATGAAAACTTTGAGATTTTTTCTTTCTGCTTTTTAATTTAGGCACAGCAATTAATTGTTTTGATGCTGTCTTTTTGTAATCTAGATAAATACTTGCAAGTGGCTTTGTTCCTCAGACTTATTCATTTGCTCATAGTATAATTTTTTTTCTTTTTAAATTCTTAGGTGAGGTTAAACTCAGACCTGAAGCTAGAAAACGACTTCTAAGCTATGTAAATGAGGAGCCACTAGATGCTAATGGTTATTTCAATCTGGGAATGCTTGCCATGGATGACAAAAAGGACACTGAAGCAGAGATGTGGATGAAGAAAGCCATAAAATTACAAGCCGATTTCAGAAGTGCTCTGTTTAATCTGGCTCTCCTGTATTCTCAGACTGCAAAGGAATTAATGGCTTTGCCAATCTTGGAAGAGTTACTCAGATACTATCCTGATCATATCAAAGGTCTCATTTTAAAAGGAGACATTCTGATGAATCAAAAGAAAGATATACTTGGAGCAAAAAAATGTTTTGAAAAGATTTTGGAGATGGATCCAAGCAATGTGCAAGGAAAACACAATCTTTGTGTTGTTTATTTTGAAGAGAAGGACTTATTAAAAGCTGAAAGATGCCTGGTTGAAACATTGGCATTAGCACCACATGAAGAATATATTCAACGCCATTTGAATATAGTCAGGGATAAAATTTCTTCATCTAGTTTTGTAGAACAGCCAGTATTCCCAGCTGGTAAGACTTCAGATATAGAAGGAGACAAAATTCCAACTGAAAATGAAAAAGAAATCAAAAGTAAACCCAGACCCATACAGATAATAAAAACAAGTGATAATAAAAGTCAGTCGAAATCCAACAAACAGTTAGGAAAAAATACAGACAAAGAAACCCCCCACAAAACAACAAAAGAAATCAAAGAAATTGAGAAGAAAAGAGTTGCTGCTTTAAAAAGACTAGAAGAGATTGAACGTATTTTAAATGGTGAATAGCATTACCCTTTATCACGTGACAGTGGTTTCAAAGAACTTCAGTCTATATCATGTGATTACTTATACTGAGAGCTTTGAAAAATAGCAAGGATACTAACAGTCTATCATAAGCTGCCTCTACGTAGGATCAAAATAAGATTTTCATTAAAGACCCTTTCATTACCCCAGGGTATGTATTATATATGACAGTAGTTTTTAGAGTTTTGGTGACTATAGCAGAAATTACAGGTGGGAAATTTGTATATTTTCTTATAGAAGGAAGATTCTTTCAGCAGAATAACATTGATTACCCTCAGTTAAAAATAATCTGAGGCCTGAATGGTAATCCCATGGGGGCAAATCCAACATGTGCTGGTTTATTCTGTGAATTCATATTTATTAGTTAACTTCATTTTTCCTTTAAATATTGGAATTTGACTGTGGATTTGAAAACACTTATTGAACACATTCTTTTTCTTCAGTAACCTTCTATTTCCAAGGGACTTTGCACTACAAAAGAATGCTGGCTGGCTTTCTTTATGTTGTATTCTTTTTTTGATTTTTAGAAGGAACGCCAGATTAAACATTTTAAAATAAGTCGTATGACATGTTAGCTTAAGAATGTATTTTCGTAACTGTGTGCTTGTCCTTCACTCTAAATGGCAATTTTTAATCAGGTAAAGTTTTAAATACATATACGCACACACATTTCTGATGGTGCTCATATATACTGTATTTTCATTTTTTTACGTACTGAGGGTTTCACAGCATGAACCACATAATCATGACTCTTTGACTTTTGTTTCCCAAACTATTCCTGTTTATGAGGGTCATAGTCATATTGAGAAGTCCCAGTAGCTATAACTTGATTAAACTTTTGAGCTAAAACATAGTAAGTTTCTCTTTCATCTTAGTGTTATCTTTCTAGTGTTACTTGAATTTTAATTTTGTTTCCAAAAGCATACCTTAATTATTCTTAGATACCTTAGGTACCTAAATTGAGTTCTGTTTAACTGAAGGCAAAACAATGTGACAAAGTTTATTTTTAAACACTAAGTTCTTGATATCTTATGGTGTATATTTTTATTAAGTATTTATTTTGACTACTGAGCTTCCACAAAAAACTTAACGCTGTTGGGGCTTCCCTGGTGGCGCAGTGGTTGAGAGTCTGCCTGCTGATGCAGGGGACACGGGTTTGTGCCCCGGTCTGGGAAGATCCCACATGCCGCGGAGCGGCTAGCCCCCCGAGCCATGGCCGCTGAGCCTGCGTGTCCGGAGCCTGTGCTCCGCAACGGGAGAGGCCGCAACAGTGAGAGGCCCGCGTACAGCAAAAAAAAAAAAAAAAAAAAAAATTTAATGCTGTTTTAAGTCCATCAAGTATGGAAAATAAATTGCTATTGCATTTTTCTATACATGCATATATTATGGTTGAACCAAAATTTCGTCAGTTTTGGCCTGTTGTCCAGCTAGAAAAAAGATAATTAGCCTAGTATATGATTAATAAATTAATCAGTTGGTTTTAGCAAATTTAAACCTGAAAAATGTTAGTTTGAAGAGTAGATACAAATCAAATTTATTAAATCTGACTTTTTTCATGAGTTAAAATGCATTTTTATAATACCTAATAAAGTTGGCTTTAATTTAAAATGTTAAAGCTCAAGCTATCGTCTTGGGATAGTAACTAATTTCTAATTATGTAGCATTTCAAAAACTATATTTCTGTTCCTTTGAAATAATGAATTTCTAATTATGTTTCAAAACCCATATTCCTGTAACTTTTTCCTTAAAGGGATGTTTTATAAATAGGTCATAAGAAACATGGTCTGTATTAAAGACCTACTCTTACTAGGTTCTCTGAGGCGCTGTCATAGATTATTTTTTAGGCAATATAAAGCAAGCACTGACATCAATGGTAGTACATTCATTAAAGCAATACCTGATTTCAGTTTTTAAATTATAGCTTTGTGACTCCAGATATAAGGTGGAGAATACCTCATATACCATGACTTGAAAAATGAGACTGTTATTGTTACATTCTCTACATATATCTTGAGAAGAAGTTTGAGTTTGATCTATTCTGTTATAATATCAACTGGGGATAGTTCAAAAAAGTAGAAGGAAATCTTTTATGACAGCAGACCGTAATAAAAGCTTTGAGTAATAATTTAATAAAATTATGTAACTATTCAAAAGATAAAAGATATATTAATATCCAATGATTTTTATAGAAAAAAGAATTTTCTCCACATTAGCACTTAGAACAGTGCCTATCATGTAGGAAGTGCTCATATTTTGAATAATTTATTTAAATCAAATTCACCCTGAGTAATCAATAACTTTTCCAAATCAGTTGTTTCTCAACCCTCATTTCATATTAGAATCATCTAGACCCCACCCTACAACAATTAAATCTGAATTTCTTATGGGTAGAGCCATGCTTCAGTTTTTCCAAAGGCTCTCTAATTTGTAGTCAGGGTTAGGGACCACTGTTCTAAATTCGTTCAAGAAAATCCTCTTATCTCTCCTGTGTTAACTTTTAAATTAGTGACATAATCCAATTAATTTTGATGTTTTAACTTCCATTAAGGAATATGCTCTTCTGATACCTAGTATTTATTCCATCTTAAGTTCCATCAAGTTTGCTTATGTGTGAGGTGATTATTTTTTCTCTTTAAATTCATAATATAAATTTTATTCAAGCTGTTGAGGTGAAAAAGTCAATGGATAGTTTTTCCTTTGAAGCTGCCATTTGGGGGAAATGGAGGGTAGGGACATTTTAGCCCAATTCACTAACCTGTGTTTCACAGTTGTGAGCATCTGTAAGTTTGAAAAAGAAAGCTTATCATAGGTTTATGTACTAATAAGGGGATGTAGTTTTAGTTCTTGCTGTTTTACAAAAGAAACTTTTTCTCATATTGCTCCTATATGTGTGTCCTTACTAACATTCAGAACTGGGAATTTTATCTTATAATAATTATTCCAGTAAGTAATTTTATGAAGTTGATGACTTGGAGGATAAAGCAAATATGTTTGCAATTTTGTCTTTACTTTTATGTAGATGTTTGGTATGTGAATTACTCAGTTCTATTAAAACCTCATGCCTTTCATCTAATTTGAGCTCTCAACTTCATGTTACAGAATGCTTCTTTAAGGATGCTTTAATGAAAAATATGAAAATATATAGATTTGTATGTCAGTTTATACTTCAGAAATCCATATATTTGTCATATTTATTTTTTTAAAAACCTAATTGCATGACTAAATCATATTTAAAATGAAAACTCAAATATATCTGGTACCTTTGTCTAGAGTTTTATCTGTTGGAAGATGTCAGCCATCCATGTTAAGTTTTCATAAAATAGTTGATAATTGTATGCATTTTATATTACTGTGGTGTCTGTGTGTACCATATTTCTAAATATTCAGTATTAAATTGATACTTTTTAAAACCTTATCCTGAATTGCCTTTTAGTGTTAAAATGAAAAATATAATAGCATATCAAGAAATTTCTTCCCCCACAAAGAAAGAAGAGCTGGCCAGTAGTTTTATAAGCAATGACCTGAGAAAGGTACATGTTAACTTAGTTCCTAACAGTGATACATTTCCAACCCAGAGTGACAGAAACTCAGTTAAGAAAATGAGACAAACTCAAATGTGAAATTTTATAGACATACACAGTTGAAAGTCAGTGTAGTGAAATAATTAGGAGTTTAAGTTATGAATCTACTTGGATTCACATACTGGTACCACACTTGCTAGTATAACTTAGGGGAAGTTGTTTAACCTATATGTCCTCAGTTTCCCCATCTGCAGGTTGGGGAAAATACTTTCCTCATAAAGTTATTAAAAGGGGATATATACATATATATGTAAAATGTATGTTACGTATTTATGTGTTATAATAGATATATATATCTCATAACAAATCGGCAAGTATCTTTTTTCTTTTAAAAATTTATTTTTATACAGCAGGTTCTTATTAGTTATCCATTTTACACATATTAGTGTATATATGTCAATCCCAATTGCCCAATTCATCCCACCACCACTACCCCCCAACCCCCGCTTTCCCCCCTTGGTGTCCATATGTTTGTTCTCTGCATCTGTGTCTCAATTTATGCCCTACAAACCGGTTCATCTGTACCATTTTTCTAGATTCCACATATATGTGTTAATATACGATATTTGTTTTTCTCTTTTTGACTTACTTCACCCTGTATCACAGTCTCTAGATCCATCCACGTCTCTACAAATGACCCAATTTCGTTCCTTTTTATGGCTGAATATTCCATTGTATATATGTACCACATCTTTTTTTGGCAAGTATCTTTATAAATAGTGCGTGCTCAGCCATGCACACTGTAAATAGCCTTTACCAAAAGTTTTGACCACAACCATAATTAACATCACTCAGTGAATTGTGATTTTTTTTTAAGCCATGAAAATTATTTGATGTGTTTGGCTTAATTGTTTTTATGTGTCTCCAAGAACTAAACAGTTTTAACAGCTGTAACCAGTGGTACTGATGGATCCATCCAATGTTGTCTTTATTATATTTGATTATAGTTTGGTAGTATTGCATTGTCATACTAGAAAAGCTAAAGAAACAAAATATTTTTAGTTTTGCTGAAGACTAGCCTTATTTATGGACAGCTTTCCAACAAGCAATTATTAACTTTTATCAGGTATCGTCTGTTTCAGGAACATGACAGTATGTTTACATGTCAAGTTGTGTTTAATTCTATGACATTTCTAAATTGGTTTGTTTAAATAAATTCAGCAAATGGAAATATGTTATATATTTATATTAAATATATTAATAGATTTAAATTGCTTAGGACAGTTCTTGGCACATAGTAAATAATAGATGTTAGTTATTAATGTAATTGCAAGATTTGGGCTTGCATTTGATGTATATTATTTGATTTATATATGTGTTAGCAGAAGTAATGTCAATGATGGTCATGATAGCAAACAAATTATTAGAAATATAATATGAATGCTTGTTCCATAGGCATCAGGTACATAACCTAAAATAATATATATTTATTAAATATTAAGTGTATAAATTTATTTAATAAATTATTAAAATGCACAAATAAGAACTCAAACTAAGACCTTAAAATTGTACTACCTCACTGTTTCTCTTCACTGCCATTAAGAGGTAGCATAAGATGAAATATTAACACCTAAAAGTCTCTGAAGACTCGATACTTTTCTTGATGAATTCTGTGACTATAGTAATGGGTAGCATATTTCCCATTAAGTAGCATATATATTCTGTAAGAACCTGTTACCTTCATGTTTCTGCCTTGAGCGGAATACCCCTTACCAAACCATTCTACTTTGCCCTTTCTTAAAGACTTACATGGTTAAAACTCAGTCTTCTTTACTCCTTCTTTCTCCTGTGGCTTTAGTTTTTGATATTAGGAGCACAGTCTGATTAAATTAATCCTTACTAAAGTGTGGGTGATGGGTGGCCATCTCAACAGTTAATTCAAGTGAACCTCTTGCTTTGTAAAGTTGCAGGCAGTGTAGTAGGATCTATTTGAGGAATATGGAGTTTCTCCCCCATTCTTCCTAAGAATTGAGGGAGAATTCTGCATAGAATTGAAAGAGGCCACAAAAAAGATCTGTAACCACAGCAAGGCCACTCCTGACCAGAGTCCTGTTTTTGATGGGCTCTGGCAGGTGACTGCCCCTTGGAAGTGGAATCAGCATAACTGGGCTGTCAGCAGAATTGCACCTACACCTAATAGCGATATCTGTAAAGTTAATTCCTGGGCAGTAGATATAGTGTGTACATTTAAAATGGCCCCTTTATATGACACCATTTCCTTAGGTGGATCTACAGTGTCATTTGCAGGCTTTTTCTCTGCTTATACCTTAAAATCTAGTGTTCTCTCTTCCATCCTTTCTTCCCCCTCCTCTTGGAGCAATGGTTTTAGCTATATGTGATTCCAAATGTCCAGCCCAGATTTTCTCTATGCCCCCGACCTGTGAGTCCAGTGGTCTACTGAACATTACATCCACAGGCATTCATTCCTCCCATCCTCTCTTCCAAATCTCATGCCTACTGGATAATAAGTTTACTCTAAGAAAGAAAATATATCCAGCTTAAAGCAGGGAAGGGAGGTAGAGTCCAAAGGGACATGAGATCTTGATAATGGTATAGTATCTACTCAAATACTCAAAGTTTAAGACAGCAATAGGGTAAATAAACATGATTATGGGACTTAGGTTAAAAATAGATACTCTAATTATACACTAAAAATTTATGATTTGTAATCCATCAGAAGTAAATTCACTATCCAATGAAATGTAGTAATGAGGACAGGGCAAATAAATAGAAAGTGCAGTACAAAAGAAGGTGTTAAACTAAAGGGCTAATGTAGCAGTAATTAAAGTGAATGTAAATGGGTTAAACCTAACAAAATAGTTTTTTTAAATATTTTAATTATATTCAATTAAATTATATATATATTACATTGAATTATAAATACAAGGTCCAACAATAAAACTATGACAAGAAGTCTACCAGTAAATATGAACTAAAACAAGCTGGGGTAGCAATTTTGATACACAACAAAATAGAATTTAAGGCCAAACAAGAAAAAAAAATAAGGGAAAATGAGTGGTGTATACTGGTAAAAGGAACAATAGAACAACAAGATATGTCCATCACGAATGTACATGTCTCCTAACATTACAATCTAAAAATAAACCAAGCAACAACAAACAACAGTACAGGGAAATAGATAAATTGTAACTGGATATGTTAAAACCTTCTGAGAAACTAATGAATGCAGCAGAGAAAAAAAATAGGCAGCTAAATGCCTAAATAATAAGTTTGAACTACTAAATTTATGTAGAATTACTTGACACATGGAGAATACACATTTCCTAGCACATATGGAATATTTACAGGAGTAGATTATGTATCAGGCTCCAAAGGAAACCTTAATAAATTCCAAAAGATGATGTTCTTTGACCATAATGCAAATGTTCTTAGCGGTTTTATTCATAGTAACACAAAACTGGAAACAAGCCAAATGCTCGTCAGCAAGTAAATGGAAAAAAGGTTGTAATATATTCCAACAATGAATATGTTTCAGCAATTACAAAAAAAAAAAAAACTGACACATACAACTACATAGATGAATCTCTGAGCAGATGAAGCCATACACAAGAGTACATTATATACAATTTCATTTATATGAAATCCCATAACAGTTACAACTAATCTATAGCGGCTGTCTAGAACTACAGGGTTGGGGCCAGGAGCAAAGGAGCCCAAGGGAACTTTTTAAGAGTATGTAAATATCCATGACCTAGTATTCCCACTCTGAGTTGCATAGATGAAAGAAATACATATAATGTGCACTAAAAGACAGCTATAAGAATATTCTTAGCAGGATTCTTAGGGCCACAAGAAATAACCAAAATATGCATGAAAAGTGGAATATTTAAGTTGTATAAGCTTTGACACAAATAACACACCTGTGAAAAAATCACCACAGTTATGATAGTGAACTTATTTATCACTGCTCAAAATTTCCTCATGCCCTTTGAAACCTTTCCAGTTCCATCCCTGCCTTCTAGCCCTGTCCCTAAACTACTGATCTGCTTTCTGTCTCTATAGATTAGTTTACCTTTTCTACAGTTTTATATAATGGAATCATACATTTTGTCTGACTTCTTTCACTCTGCAGTGAACTGAATGTGTTTATGCCAAAATCATATGTTGTAGCTCTAACTCTCAATGTGATGGTATTTAGAGGTGGAGCCTTTGGGAGGTAATTAGGTTTAGATGAGGTCATGAGGGTGGGGCCCACATGATAGGATTAGTGTCCTTAGAAGAAGAGGAAGAGAGACCAGAGTTCTCTCTCTCCCCCCACCATATGAAGACACAGCAAAAAGGTGGCCGTCTGCATGCCAGGGAGAGGGTTCTCACCAGGAACCAAACGTGCTGACACTTTGATCTTGGACTTCTCAGTCTCCAAAACTGTCGGAAATAAATGTATATTGTTTAAGCCACCCAGTCTGTGGCATTTTGTTACAGCAGCCCAAAGCTGACTAAGACACACTCAGAATAATTATTCTGAGATTCATCCCAGTTGCTACCTGTATCATTAATTCATTTCTTTTTATTACTAAGTAGTATTCCATATACTACAGTCTTTATTCATTTATCTTTTGATGGACCTGCAAATGTAGATTTTCATCTCTGGTGTAGTGATTTTTATTTTCTCTTTTACGCATTATTTTTCAAATACCAATCAATAGAAGTATTTTAATTCCATTATTTGTAGTGCATATTTTCTGACTGTTAGCTTCAATTACACCATTTCTACAAATGGCCATTTGGGAATTTAGTCCTCATTCACTATTAGTCCATGTGTTTCTGGAGGTGTGGAAGCCAGAGCATATGACTCAGACGTAAGTCATTCAGCACTTGGTATTGACCCATCTACTGTGATTCTTTTGGAAATGGGCATTTGACCAAACCAAAACGAATGGAATTACCCATGATTTTGCTAACATTTTATTGACTTAAACTGAGAGAGAATGTAAGTTTATATTTGTGGCAGCCATCTTCCCACCATAAAAAGAGGTCCTATTAAGAATGGAGTCAGGACAGAGTTAGGCAGATCATTGAGGTAGGAAATTGGGTCACAGAGATATTGTTGGAGACCTGGTCCAACTGCATCTGAAAAGACAATAAAGATAACCAAAGTGGAAGCAACTTGAGCTATATCTGAGTGGTTGTGTGAACTTTTGAACAGGGACTAGACCTTTTATGTAGTCTAGCCAAGCTCATGAAGTCATGTGAAGGGCAGTGTGGGCCACTCAGTCCAAGTCTTGGAAGTTAGCAGTTTTAAGTGTAAGACAACTGGTTAAACTGACTGTCTTGTGCTGAGTAAGGAAACAGGGTGAGAGACCTGGTTTTGAAAAATTCAACTTATTAGAGCCTTTAGGAAGGTCAAACAAGAATGAGAAAGTTTTAAGGTGGATCTGTTCTCTCTGCAAGCGGATCAGAGAATATTATTTTAGTATAACGATCCTTTCTACCTGCAGTCTGAAGTCTGAGACAGCTGCTACTACAGTAGCTGGATTGGCAAGCGTTAGCAACCCAAAGTCTCTGCCCCAAACTAACATTGACTGAAGCAAAAGCAGAGGTGGGAGACCTAGCAAGAATGGTAGATGAGGAAATTGTAACCTAGTATCTCAGGTCCTTTTCACATTCTTCCATTTAAGCCGACATTGCCCGAGGCAGGGACAAATTACTCCTATTGAGAAGATGCAGTCCAGAGGCACAAATACTAAGGAAAAGGACATTCAGCTCAGGGCCAAAGAGATTGGCGGTGCATTGTGGCTGTATTAGGTTCCTGGGGCTGCTGTAACAACATACATAAACTTGGATGGTTAAAACAACAGAAATGTATTGTCTCACAGTTCCAGAGACTAGAAGTTTGAAATCAAGCTGTTGGCAAGGTTGATTCCTCTGGAAGCACTAAAAGAAAATCTGTTTCATAACTTCCTCCTAGCTTCTGACAGTTGTTGGCAATCCTTTAGAAGACAGAAAATCCAAGGATGATTTCCAGATTTAAAGATCGACTCTTCTTGATATCTCTATCCCTTGATATAGAGTGAATGGAAATAGATTGAAAGTATATCAAGAGTTTAAATAAATTTTATTATTAGAGAAATCCCAAGCCTTACAAACAAGAGGCTAGGGTTGCTCAAACCTTAAAATAGTCCTCAGACTCCAGAACCTGAAGTTAAAGTACACTGATAAAGAATTACAAGAGGCATCTCAGATGTGGTCATGGAAAACAATCGTGTTAACTCAATAGATTGGATTGTCAAAGCAATCTCGTACAAATCATAGATCTTACTTTACACCAACCTTTATATGAAAAGATATAAGCAAACGCCAAGTATAGGTAAGAATCCATAAATTTCAGGTTTGCCTACAATAAGAAAAACAGATGGGTCAGAAATATCCTACTAAAACATTTTGTAGGTATCCCTGTGTGCAAGGAGATGTGGTGGAAGTCATTCTTTCCTGTTGTCTCCACTAGGGAAGAAGTGGTTTATTGACCTGTGATTAACCATTTTCTCCTCAACAGTGGAAGAAAGATCCTTCCAGAGAGCAGATCTAGAACAGCCAGACTCGTTGACAAAGGAACTGCATTTCACTTCTAGACTGAGGGGTCCTTGCCTTATACTTCACATAAGATACAATGTAAGTTATATACCAGAAACTGTGTTGTTTTCCTTCCCCAATGGCAGCCTAGGAAAAAAAGTGTGTTTTAGATGTTTGGGGATTCATTAAACTTACTATTTAGCATTAGTTTTCTAGGCCAAGAGGAGTTAGAGAGAAGTCTGACTGAGATGACTGTGCACTAAACAGATATTTTGGGCTTTGAGCTGTATCTGTAAATGAATGGGACTTTAAGTGTTATTGCTTTGGGAAGGTAGAGGAGAGTGTGTTTTCATTGGGACATAGCATAGGTTTATTACGGAGGCAGAGATATTTTTGAAGGTGATTGAATGGGAAGATGGGGTAGACAAATGAATGGATATTTCTTTGGTTGTGTTTGCTTGCTATTCAACACCAATTCACCCTGTTTCTAGTACTGCCATTTGGAGATTCGTTCAGGGATGAGCTATTAGAGGGAAGAAAGTGATCCACGCTGAAAGAAATAAGTGTATTTCATCCCCTGGACTATAGCCATTTGTAGCCATGAGTTCAGGAATTTGTATGTGACAGAATAAGTAAGATGCTGGAACTTCCCAAAATCTCTTCCTCTTTTCCATTGGATTTGACTGAGAGACAATCTAAGTTTGGAGTTAGAGCAGCCACCTCCAAAGAGAAGGCATGGAATCTGGCAGTAAAGGAGCATGATGAGTGAACAGAATCGAACAGAAAGAATCTGGGTCCAGGTGACATCATTTGGTCCTCAGTCAAGATGCAGTAGAACCCCAAAACTGGATTTTTTAGATACATGAAGCAATTATTTTCCTTTTGTTCTTAAACCCCCTGGATTGGATATCCTGTTATATGAAATTAAATAAAACCCACTGATACAGTTTTTTAAACATTTAAATACCTTTTCAATGTTTTGTAATCCAAGAAAAACTTTTTTCAAAGCAACATGTTTTTCTGGAGTCAAGTCTGACATTAATCAAAGACAGATTGGAATGGATAAAATTGCTCAACAGGAGGGAATATAAGGATTATTTTGCACATTTTCTGGGTTTTGTACCCTCTTTTAAAAATCTGCAAAAAAAATGTCTGATTAATATGCCTTTAAAAGTCCTACATGATCCTCCTCCTGGCTTAATCTCCTGTCTCTCTCCACTTCACCCATTTCACTCCATCTCTACCAGCCTTCTTGCTGAGCTCCCACCCCAGAGCCTTTGCACTTCCCATTCTCTCTGCCTAGAAACACTTCTTCCACGTATCCACATGGGTTCCAAAAGTCATTTAGATTTCTTCTCAAACAAAACTGAACACCAAAAACAATGAAAAATTGAAGAATGCATAAGTGTAAAGACCTATAAAAGAGGTAACAATTGATTATAGCCCAGACTATAATAAATGGAAAACTAAGTTCTTGAAAGAGAATTATTAAAAATGAAAAATGGAAATTATTACCATGGAGGCCATGTCTTCGAAGTCCACAGTTTAGGACACTGCCTGCCTAGAATGTATGTCCTAGGGTCAGAATATACAAGGGTAACTGTGGGAGGTTGTGGAAATTTCAAGGACCAGAGTAAACATATTATGATTCTATAAAATATGTTCTTTTAATAATTCTCTCCTCTACATAATGCTTTCTTCTTTTTGGTATGTTTTGTTTTGATCGGTATTCCTTTGTCCTTAGTTATCTTCCTTCCAAGTTAGCTTATATATGGGATCATATCTAGGAACACTCCTGAGAAGAAGGTCTTTGAAAATCTTGAATAGCCAGAGATGACTGAGGTGTAGCTCAGAGGATAGGGTCTGTGAGGTAGACAACATTTTACTTGCTACTTTTAGGCATAGCTGGAATGATGAGACATACAAATGTAGGCCCAAGTTTCCATGCAGTGGCAAGTAGGAAAGGAGCAAGTAGTCCCTACTCATGCCTTTAAGCAGAAAAAGGCAAAAAAGCCCTTGAGGCTTATACATAGTTTAGAGCTAGGGCATGGGTAGACAGCAGAGGTAGTTATTGAAGTTCTGAAAGCATGCAGACACATTTTGAAGATAGATTTTTTTTTTTCATTTTGTGGTCAGCATTGCTCCTGGCTGGTATGGATGGGATCAGGGATGAACAGGAGCCAGAGGTAATTTTCCTTTTCTTTTTTTAAATTTATTTTATTGAAGTATAGTTGATTTACAATGTTGTGTTAATTTCTACTCTACAGCGAAGTGTTCAGTTATACTTATATATACATTCTTTTTCATATTCTTTTTCATTATGGTTTATCACAGGATAGTGAATAATTCCCTGTGCTATACAGTAGGACCTTATTGTTTATCTATTTTACATATAGTAGTTCGTATCTGTTAATCCCAAACTCCTAATTTATCCCCCACCCCCCGCCCCTGCTTTCCCCTTTGGTAACCATAAGTTTGTTTTCTATGTCTGTGAGTCTGTTTCTGTTTTGTAAATAAATTCCTTTGTATTATTTTTTTAGATTCCACATGTCAGTGATTTCATATGATATTTGTCTTTGTCTGACTTACTTCACTTAGTATGATAATCTCTAGGTCCATCCATGTTGCTGCAAATGGCATTATTTAATTCTTTTTTATGGCTGAGTGATATTCCATTGTTTATATGTGCCACTTCTTCTTTATCCGTTCATCTGTCAATGGACATCTAGGTTGTTTCCATGTCTTGGCTGTTGTGAATCAGAGATAATTTTTAAATGACTCAGCAAGAGGAAACTCAAGCACCTTTGTGGTGGCTTGAGTACTTTCCAAATTAAATGTTTGGTGAAAACAGAGAAGTTGAGTCAATCAAGCCACAGTTATTGAATAGAGAGACACTGAGTCCCTTATCTTTAGATCCTACTGCATTTCCCAGTCTCAGAAGATCTAGAACAGGGGTTGACTGTGCTGTTGCTAACATTAAGAACAGTGCTACTAGTATTTCTTTGTATTCTCATAAACCCCTTTATTGAAGGTACATTAGTGATTGTGCATGTGACCTTAAATAGCCTGACCGATACAAGTACTCAAAATCCACTTAGTAATAAACAATTTGTAATGGGCCATAGGTCCTTTAAGTTCATATGCTTCAGAAACCTAGGTGATTAGATGGAATTTAAATAATTCTATTTTGTCTATCTATAATACCTATATTTATTATTCAGAAAGTTGTTTGCTAAATATATTTAAATTAAGAAAATATTTAGGTAATAATAATTATCATTTATTGACAGAAACTATTCTAGGAATCTAAGTACATTTCTCATGTGATCCTCACATCTAAATAGATCAGATTATAATTTCTATTTTTAAAATGATAGATTGAGGTTTAGAGAGGTTAAGGAAAATATCCAAGGAAACAGCTAATGGAAAACTAAGGACTTGAACTCAGATGTATCTGACTTTGAAATTTGTTCATTCCACTAGGCTGTTCTCCCTCAATTACATGTTCCCGGTTTATTGGTGAGCACTTGTTTTTTAAACAAATATTTATGTGCATAATAATTGGTGTCATATATTGAACATCAACTACATGCCAGGTATTGTCTTAAACTAATATTCTTGTCAGGTTTACTTCATAGTGTAAAAACAGACATTTAATGAAGAATTAATTGCAATAATATCTGAAAGAGTACATATATTTAAACAATTGATCTCAAAAGGTTCATGCTATGGGAGGCATGAGAAAATGGAGCCTAACTCAGAAGGAGTAGAAGCAAGTAGTCTATAGTCACTCTTTCATGTGCCCATTGGGTGGAATGATAGGTAGAATGGCATATATTATTTACATTATTTATCTCTCTCTCTTCAAGAATGCAATTCAAGTAATTTCCATGTAACTAGAATGAAATTTCAGTGTACTGCAAACATGCAACAAAAGTATTAAGTGTATTCCTTTTGCCCTCAAGAGTCACTTTTTAGCACAATGCCCACAGTACTCTTATATGATGGAGTGGAAACAGCTTTTTATACACTATGTCATTTAGTCCTCAGAACATCTCTATTATGTAAGTAGGCATTAGTTCCATTTTACAGGTGAAGGACACACAGGGTTCAGAGAACTGGCACTTGCCCAAATGTGCAACCATACAATGAACTGTTTTTTAAAAAGTAGGTTAAATATGAGTAAATAAGTGTGTGGATCAGCTGAGTGTCTTCTCCAGTTAGTTATGAGTTCCCTGCTATAGTGATTGTGGTAGGCTGAATAATGGCCACCAAAAGATGTCCATGTCCTTATCCCTGTAATGCGTAAAGATGTCACTTTATATGGCCAAGAGGGCGTTTATAGATATGATTAAATTAAGGATCTTTAGATGGAAGATTAGCCTAGCTTATCTGGGTGGATCCAATATAATCACAAGGGTCCTTATGAGAGGGAGACAGGAAGGTCAGAAGCTGAAAAGGGATTAACAATGGAAGCAGAGGTGGTTGTGATATGCCAAGAAGTGCCACGAGCCAAGGAGTGCCAGCAGCCTTTAGAAACTGGAACAGGCAGAAACCTCCAGAAGGAAGATAGCCTTAGAAACACCTCGATTTTAGACCTTTGACCTCCAGAGCTGTGAAAGAATACATTTGTTTTAAACCACTATGTTTGTGGTAATTTGTTACAGCAGTAGTAAGAAACTTACAGTGATTTTGTCTTATACACCATGGGAATGGATAGACCTGGGGTTCAAAATCCAGATCTGTTTCTTTCCAAGAGTCCATTCCTTTTCAAACGTGATACATTTTCCCTGCTTATATTTGTCCCTCTTGGGCAGTACAGTGTAAATATTGACAAATCCAAATGTTCAATTCCTCTTTTCAAAAATCTATCAGCAAACAAACACATCTGCTTTATGCTGTATGTCAAGTGGTATAATTAAAGTGTTTTTTTTTAAATCGAACATGATTTATTCAAGAAGAGGACTGAATTCCAACCTTGTAAGATATACTCAAGAGTATTGTCATAAGAATATAAAAAAACGTATCCTTTGATACTGTAATCAATAAGTTCAATGTTAAAATGGATGAAATGAGCCATGAGTAGATATAAACTAGATTTAATGATATGTTGCCAAAGATATGTTGCTATTGAACAAAGTTGTCTTCAGAACCAAATAAAAAGTAAAGGGTATCTTAAAAACTTTTATCTTGATAAATAGGTCAGATCCTCAGAAAGATGTGACTGTAGGCTAATTGATCAGGGACCAGTGCTGATTTGCTCAACCATATATTGATACCTTCAGATCCTAGCTGTTAGAAACAAGTAAAAGGCATTCAACAAATATTTTTGAGTGGTTGAATAAAATTGCTCTATTAGATGTTTAAAAGTACTTAATACTACAAAATAATCAAACTATGACATTGATGCAAAAATAGATACACTAATCAGTGAAGAAGATAAAAAATCAAAACCCATACTCTAGTATAAAAGTAACAATGCTATGAACTACTAATGCTTACTGTGAGCCAAGCACTGTGCTTTAAATGCATTATGTAATTTAATACAATAAGCTATTGCTATTTTGCTATTTTCATGTTTCCCTCTCAAGGAAGCTAAGATTTGAAGAGGTCAAAGTGGTAAAAATAGGTTTTCTGTGATGCCAAAGCATATGTGTTCATTTACTCTGTGAAACTGACTTTAATAATCTAAAATGTGATAAAGTTGGTGTTTAAGTTTCATAAGGAAAACTAATTTTTAAATATATGATATTGGGATGACTGTTTAAAACCCTTTGTCATGTCATTTATCAAAATTAATTTCAGATGCAATAAAATCACCAAGTTAAAAACAACTTGATGGATTTTATTATCAAAAAATTAAATTTTTATACTCTAAGAACATCTTAAATAAAAATCAAACCTGGAAGAATATTTGGAATATATAATGTATAATATGCTTACATATTATGTATTTATACATTGTATAAAGTTGAAAGTTTACTCAAATATTTAAAGCACTCTTGTAAATAAAAAAGAAAAGCATATGGGATTTCCCTGGTGGCCCAGTGGTTAAAACTCCATGCTCCCAATGGAGGGGGCCCAGGTGCAATCCCTGGTCAGGCAACTAGATCCCGTATGCCACAACTAAAGATCCCACATGCTGCAATGAAGACCCGGCGCAGCCAAAATAAATAAATATTTTTTAAAAGAAAAGAAAAGAAAAGCATAATCCCTTCAGTAGAAAATGAATGGATAATATCCCCCAAAGATACAAAACAAATATAAAAAATATTTAACCTCAGCAGTAATCAACAAGTGCCAAAGAAAATTACAGTGAAGTCTTCCTCCCAAACAAATTGGCGAGGATTTAAGAAATGATAACACAAAATATTGCAGAAATGGAAGGAACATAGCATTCCTCCCATGAATGCTAACAGAAATGTAAATGGATACAGCCTTTTAGAGGGAATAATTAGAAAATGGGAACGTAAGATTTAAAATATGCATGCTCTTTGATCCACCAATTCTATTTCTGTGAATTAGTCCTAGAAAAATAGATATATAAGAATATAAATACAAAGAACATCATTTCAGGATTGTTTATGATCTTGAAAAATTGAAAATAATGTTCATTTACTGAAAAGATGTTTACAGTATAGTATTAGGTGGAAAAAGTAAATTTTAAAAAGTTTTGTATAATAGGACTCATTAAAATGTATAATTACTTTTAAATATATCATAAGTATATTTATATTTATCCTGATTCATGGGGAAAAGTACTTTATATTAGCTGACAAAACTTTAAGAGATTCATCTCTGAGTGCATAGGACTGTAGTTGATTTTTATTTTCCATGATTTTACTTATCTTTATTTATAATTTTAAACATAAATAGATACTGTTTTCTGATAATAATAAAAGAAGAAAAACCAAAACTGATAAAAAGGTTACACTCACCTCCACTCCAAATCTGATTATGTACTTACTACCCAGCTTAAGAAATCTATACTGACTCATTTACTGCATAAATATCCAAACACTTTATCTTGGCACCCAAAGTTGTTTCACACCTGGTCTTACAAATGATATTGACTTCATTATTCACCTCTGTATCCCATGCGTCCTCCTCTGAATACTTTTGGAAACTGCCAAGCCCTTTTTTTCCCCTCTGCTGAAGAACCTCTAACCTTATTTTTCCATAAAACGTCACCTCTTCTGTGAAGGCTTTCTTTCCCCCCTAAGAAGAGTAAGTGATCTCTCAGCTTTGCTCTTACAGCATATTTTTAAGTGACTTGTCTATTTTAAGTGACTTGTCTATTGTCTTCCTAGCTCCTGCCACTGAGAATCACATATTAGCAACATTCTAGGTAAATGCAAGTACATCCATGGTAGCTATGCTTTCCCTATCTCTTGGGAGTTCAAAGAGTTGGCCCTGGAGGATGCTGCAGATTAGATGAAATAAAGCAGAGATTTGTAAGAAAAAAAAAAAAAAATCACAGCAAAGCCAATATAAGACCATCACAAATGTAATTAGGAATTCTTCACATGTAAACAAAGTTTATACAATATAATTAATTGTATTTTTTCACTCAAATTAGTGAAATTCAAAATGACAATTTTAAGCTCTTTCTAAAACAGTAGCTCACAGGAGCTTGTGCTAAGGAGAAATGTAACAAAAAGTAGATAGATTGATGGAAGGATGGATGGATGGCTAGATGATAGATAGAAAGAAAGAAAGGTAGATAGATATGAGAGATAATAGTGTGCCATTCTTCTTGATTACGGATTCATGAAACTATGGGCATGTACTATTCTGAAAATACATTAAAATAATCCATTTCGAACTCTTTTCCTGGATAACTTTTGAATGTTTGGGGGATGGCGATTTGTTTTCAAATATTTAGCAAGCTAGCTCAGATCAGTTTGTCGTGGATGCCTAGAGTCCTACGCTGGCTCATCCCTATTCAGCAGAAAGGAGGAGAATGATCAATGGTAATGGGCAAGGGACAAGGGATTGGCAGTATATGCCATCCCTGGGCATATCAACCTCTGAAACACTTTGATAACGGGAAATTAAGAGTTGCAGGACTGTATAAACTTTCTTCTTTTGCTTTTTCATTCCTTGATTCTTGTCCCTTCTTGCAGGGTCTATGTTCTTGGAAAATATCCCCAAATGATTTTTTTTTCATAGTCAATTCTATATAAATTCATGTTGATGATTAAAGTACCTTTAGTCTTTAGCTACTTCAACATAAGTAAAAAGATTGGATTATCATGGTTCATTTTAATGAGTCAGTAGGTAAAATCACTTAAAGCAATTCATTTTGTGGCTGAATAAGCACAAACTATTTCTCTGCTATTGCTGTAGTTTGGCTACCAGCTTACACTAATGAGCCGTTTTAAGAATAAGAAATTTGGGAAGTTATTTGGCTGGGGTATGCAAAAATAAGATATCATGCTAAGGCTTGTTAAAAGTTCCTCCATGACAAATTCAAAGATACACAATATTATTAACTGTATCTTGGCAGCTCATTTTCTTCTTTTATAAACAGTCCAAAAAGCTGCTCTGGTTTATTTAATTCCCAGAAAAGAAAAATTGGAACCATTTAGCCTGCTTAATATCAAAACCTACCTGACCCAAGGGAGAATCAGGAGGAATTTCACAGAACACTTTATTTTAGTTACATCATCCCATACACAAACTCTCTGACTGCAAATAATATAGAATTTTTTAAAAAGCCCTAATGCAAATTTTATAACATTCATTTCTTCTATAATTTCTTCCTTTAATGCTCTTTCTCTGATTCCTTTTCTTTTCTACCATCCTTTAGGAATTCTCAAGAATTAATGTCTTATTCTTTGCTCCTTTCCCGTAACATTTATTCTTTTCAGAAGCGCCTCCATTCTCATGGTATGAATTACAAACTTTGTATGGATTGATTGCTAAATGTTTACCATAAGTTCCAAACTCTGAATAATTTTCTGTAGATCAATCATGCTAATATCAAATACTAAACTCTTTCTTTACCGAAAGTGATGCCTTTAAAAAATATATTCATCCACTCATTCTCCATTATATTACTACCTATTATCTTTTACCAGAATCATAAAAGTGATCAAGTGCTAGTCATGTCCTGAACTCTTCCCCATCTCTGTCTAAACTTTTCTTAGTTTCACTTCAGCTCTTCTTTTAGGGCCCTGAAAAATTGTTCATTGAATAGTAAATATGAGAAGATGATGAGAATTACGATTTTAGAATATCACTCTGGCAATAGTGTAGAAAATGGATAGTTGGAACATACCTTAAAGGTGATTTTAATTCTTCAGTGAAGTTAGGGGTGAGGGAGGAGAGGAAGGTGCAGGTCATAATTATGTGTTAGCATCTGTTAATGACTTTCTATGTTATCTCTTCCTGGGAACAATCATATTTAAAATGGCCCAAAACTGAAAGAAAGGAGGAAGAAAAGAAAATACTTGCGCTGGCACCCATACAACTTGGTGTGTGGTATTCAATAAGTGTTTTCTGGTTAAATGAATAGCTAATGGGTTGGATTAATGGTGAAAATTTAAGTCATCTTGGAGGGCTGGCAAGGGGCATATTTTTTCTCTAAAAGTGGCTTTCTCAGCACATCTCCATTTGCATCATGCACCTGGCAACGCAATTTACTTCTGGGATGGGTGCCCATCTCTTATCTTCCCTGACTAATCACATTTTACTCTTATCAGTCTTCTATGTCATTTTGATATTGTACACTTCTTAATAATTGCCATGTAGTAATTCTCTGTCATTTTGCTTGCACTTATCTTGCCTCCCCGCAAAGAGTATTTAAACTCCTTAATGTCAGAGACTGGATTTTCTGAATCAACCACAATACCTAAAAGAGTCTCTGTACACTGGAGATCTAAATATGCTGGATGCCTTATTATGGAGTTCTAATTAAATATGTTAACAAATACTATGTTATGATAGAAGATACTCAGTTTATTCAGTTACAGGTGTTTCGTTTTGAGTATGTTAGCCTGTTTTATTTTATTCTATTCTGTTTTTGTATTTAATTCGAAACATTTCTCACTTTATAGGAAAATTGCCTTTAGTTTCCAGGAAGCAAACATTTCCAGAAGATTAGTATTTCAATTCCTTTGTTGTCATTACACTATCTCTTCCCATGATTTTAGTTTCCAGATGTTGTTGTGTTTCTTCAACATCTGTGAATCTTGATATTTGGTTTTATTCATACGCAAAAGTCCTGGAATTGAAATGCATCTAGTACAGTCACAAACAGCTTTAATTGAATAATTTATTTAAGCCTTAATAAGAATATTTCATCACTTGGGACTTAGTTATGACTAGTATAGAGTCTGAGAGTTAGTAAAGGAAATTAATCCGGTAGTTCCTTTGTGACAGGAGATATTGCATACTATTTTACAATTTATATAATATTAATTCTTTGGTATTATGAAAGCACTTTCTTTTGAATTTTTATATTTTTCCAGTTTTATTGATATATAATTGACATATAACATTGTATTAGTTTAAGGTATACAGTATAATGATTTGATATATGAATATATTGTGAAATGATTACCACAGTAAATTTAGTTAGCATCCATCACTTCACATAGTTACAATTTTTTTCTTGTCATGAGAACTTTTAAGATCTACTCTCTTAGCAACTTTCAAATATGCAATACAGTATTTTTAACTATAGTCATCTTATACATTTTATTACCAGAACTTAGTTATCTTATAACTGGAAGTTTCTTTTGAGTTTTAGAACTTACTTGTCATGAAGATAACTGTTTGCCTTCTTGTGAGTAAAGACTTTGCTTTAAAGTCACGCCGCCTTTGCAAGCTGGATCCTGAGCCCCTGGCTTCCTCAGAAAGTAGGAGTGGTGGTATCTGTCTCTCTGGGCACGAAGACGACAGGAGAACACATGAGAAAGGCGCACTCTGAGTTCACCTTTAAGACAGCTCAAGGTTATCTTCTCCCTTTTGAGGGACTTTACAGAACAAACAGCTCTGCCTCTCTGGGTCTGTTCTAGACCTGTCATATAAAATACTGAAAATTTTTAATTACTTACTCTTTCTATTATGGAAAATATTTTCACCATGATAATTTCTATTTTAACACAGTTGGAACACTAAAGGAAAGCAAAGATTATAAAATTTATTAAAGTTTGTGTGTTAGTATTCTATTACTGCCATAACATATTACCACCAGTATAATGACGTAAAGCAACGGAAATTTCTTATCTTGCAGTTCTGTGGATCAGAAGTCGAACAGAAGCCTGAGTCTCACTGGGCTAAAATCAAGGTGTTGACAGGGCTGTGTTCCTGTCTGGGGATTCTAGGGAAGAATTCATTTCTTTGCCTTTTCCAGCTTTTAGAGGTCACTGCATTCCGTGCCTTGTGCTCCCCTTCCTCCATCCCCAAAGCCAGCAATGTTGGGTTAAGTCCTTCTCATGTTGCATCTCACCGATCCTTCTGTCTGTTGCATCTCTCTCATCACAGCCAAGAAAGGGTCTCCATTTTTGAAAGATTCACGTGATTGTATTGGGCCCCCACATCTACAAGACACCAGCTTTGTTTTCACATATGAAACTTTAAAAATTATAGTTTACTGTACTAAAAAACCCCTACCTTCAATCTATTTCTGGTATTAAAAGATAGCAAGCTCGGGCTTCCCTGGTGGCGCAGTGGTTGAGAGTCCGCCTGCCGATGCAGGGGACACGGGTTCGTGTCCCGGTCCAGGAAGATCCCACATGCCGCGGAGCGGCTAGGCCTGTGAGCCATGGCTGCTGATCTACGTCCGGAGCCTGTGCTCCGCAATGGGAGAGGCCACAACAGTGAGAGGCCCGCGTATGGCAAAAAAAAAAAAAAATAGATAGCAAACTCAGTCTCAAACCTGATCCCTTTCCTTGAAGTCTTCAAGCAAATACCTGAACATGATACTGCACATGTTATTCCTGGTCAAGGACTCTTGTGGAAGTTTGCCTGTAGTTCTGAAGATAGATTTAGGCTAAAAGTCCAAAGAAGACCACAGAGAGGAAGAGAGTAGAGTCAATGGAAGAAGCCAGGTGAAGTGTCGGTTCATAACATCAACACTTCATGACACTCAGAAGTTTACCTCAACTACGAATTTTACTCTGTTTTTTCTCTTGGCATAGATCAGCTAGCACTAGTAGAAATGTCTTTGCAATGTGGATGGCAGATATAATAGGAATTGGTGGCTTCAAAGGTGGAACTTTAGATTCCAGTTCTTCTTTATGTTTCTTGAAGCTAGTGCCGCTTCAAATTGCTCACCTGTACTATACACTATATAATACACTCATACTGAATAGTATATATATACTATATGCACTATATACCTCCTCTATAAAAACAATAAGAATAATAAAATGTACAACTCTTCAGGAGTACAAAATATTATGATGGGTAGCCAAATTTAATAACTACCATAGAGCACCATGTTTGAGTGAGGTATTAGATTAAGCACTTGATATTATCTAATTTAGTCCTCACAAAAAACTTATCAGGAAGACATCAGTTGTCTTCACTTTATAAAGGAGGAAATCAAGGCAACTTTCTCTAGGTCTCACAGCTAATAAGTGGCAGAGCCCAAATTGAATCCAGGTTTACTTGGCACCAAAAGTTTTTCCTCTTACATGCTAATCAGTGTGGTTACATTTAATAATAATGAAACTTCTAATAACACATTATTCCAAATTTCACTTTCAGGTCAGCTGGAACACAAGTTCTACTTTTTTTTTGTCACTTTAGTCTTTCACATTTACTCTTTGGTCTCTACTGAAATTTTAACTCAAAATCATCTGATGTGAGCAAATTTTTACTGAGCCTGAGAACAAAAGTGTGAAGGAAATTTCTAGTTAAATATTACAGGTGACTTCTTGTTTGCCCTCTCTGTTTCCAAAACTATTGTAAAGGAATAACAATGTATAAATTAGAAGGGCAAAAGGAATGGGAGATGATGTAACATAAAATATGTCAACAAATTTTTGAATATGGAAAGCTGACAGATGAATTGGTAACTGATTTAATCAAAGAAGAAAAAGCAGAAATCTGTTTTTGTAGAGAGAGATGTCAAATGACACAAGAGGATAAGTGTCATAGAACCATAAAGATTCAGGAATCAGAGAAATTAGGTACCCAAGAAGATACAAAGATTGTTTGAAAGTCTCTTTAAGATGTAGTTAGGCATCTTGATTTCATCCTTACCTTTTGCTAGTATCTACCTTCCTGCATCCTGGTATTAAAAATAAAGTTGTTGTCTGGAGAAATTGAATTCAACGGCACTAAACTTAGAGACATATACTAAAGATTTGATGATTAATTGAAAGTATACAGAGTGAACTATGAGACCCCAACCCTCTTCCCATATTTAGCTTCAAGAATACTGACAGCTAAGCCTATGCCATCCATAACATGCATTCCTTAGTCAAAGGTTGGAGCAGTACTTTCTGAGGAAACAGACCAGTCTAAATGGAAAACCCCACAGATACTATGATTTGAGGATCCTAAAACAAGCATCTACAATCACCACGTGATCTAACCACTCAATCAACACATCTCACCCCTGGACATACAATATCCAGTCAGCATTTTAGGGCTTCATTCTTAAGTATGAATAAATAGCCGAGAAGGAGGAAGAGGCAAGATTTTCTATGACCTTTTGGTGCATATATATTGTGTTCTATTATGTTCATGTATCTCAAAGTGCTCTTATGAGCAAAACAAAAATATCATCAACACACCTGATGCAGACATTGAATGCCTGCCTGAAAGTTGATTATCTAGCTCATTCTGCACTGCGTTTCAAAGAATTGCTTCCTTGTACCTTCTTCCACCATCCACCATTAACTGTCAAGTCTACTCTTCCTCCCTTGGTGAGTACAGTAAATGTTTATTTTATTAAATGTTTATACTATTGGGTGGGCCAAAAAGTGCCTTCAGTTTTTAAATTAAAAATAAAAGACATTTTTCATTTCACCAAGAACTTTATTGAACAATGTATTCACTCTTTTGTTCCACTACCTTCTGCTATTTTTCAGGCAACTTCATAATTCCATCTTCCCAAAACTTTTTATCTTTTTGAGCAAAGAACTGTTCCAGGGAAGACTTTCAGTCTTCCAGGGAATTGAAATCTTTTCCATTAAGAATTTTGTAAAGACCGAACTAAATTGCAATCCAAAGGTACAATGTCTGGTGAATACGGCGGATGAATCAGAACTTCCCAGCCAAGCTGTAACAGTTTTTGCCTGGTCATCAAAGAAACATGCAGTCTTGTGTTATCCTGATGGAAGATTATGTGTTTTCTGTTGACTGATTCTGGACGCTTTTCATTGAGTGCCGCTTTCAGTTGGTCTAATTGGGAGCAGTATTTTTTGGAATTAATCGTTTGGTTTTCCGGAAGGAGCTCATAATAGAGGACTCCCTTCCAATCCCACCATATACACAACATCACCTTCTTTGGATGAAGACCGGCCTTTGGTGTGGTTGGTGGTGGTTCATTTCCCTTGCCCCACGATCTCTTTCATTCCACATTTTTGTACAATATCCACTTTTCATCACCCATCACAATTTGTTTTAAAAACGGAACGTTTTCATTACGTTTCATTAGAGAATTTTATGCGGAAACATGGTCAAGAAGGTTTTTTTCACTTATGTGGAACTCAAACATCAAAGCGATTCACATAACTAAGCTGGTGCAAATGATTTTCAGTGCTTGATTTGGATATTTTGAATATGTCGGCTATCTCCCATGTGGTATAACACTGATTGTTCTCAATTATTGTTTCAATTTGATCGCTATCAACTTCAACTGGTCTACCCAACCAGCAAGAAATCTCCGGCATGAAACTTTGCAAACCACTTTTTTTTTTTTTTTTTTTTTTTGCGGTACACGGGCCTCTCACTGTTGTGGCCTCTCCCATTGCGGAGCACAGGCTCCGGACGCGCAGGCTCAGCGGCCATGGCTCACAGGCCCAGCCGCTCCGCGTCATGTGGGATCTTCCCGGACCGGGGCACGAACCCGTGTCCCCTGCATCGGCAGGCGGACTCTCAACCACTGCGCCACCAGGAAAGCCCGCAAACCACTTTTGACACGTTTGATCAGTCACAGCACCTTCTCCATACACTGCACAAATCTTTTTGTGCATTCCAGTTGCATTTTTACCTTTCTTGAAATAATAAAGCATAATATGATGAAAATGTTGCTTTTTTTCTTCCATCTTCAGTATTAAAATGGCTACACAAAAATTCACCAATTTTGATGTCTTTTTTAAAATGCACATTGATATGACAGCTGTCACATACTATCTAACAAAATTGTTTCAAATGAAGTTAAAGACAACTAAGTGCTACTAGAGCCATCTTACGGAAAAAACCGAGCGAACCTTTTGGCCCACCCAATACATTTTACATTTATTCATTTTCAAATTGTTATATTTTAGTTATATAAACATTTTTATTGCTCAATTGATATATCTGTGAAAATCATATGTGTATTTTGGATTGGGAAAGAATGTATCATCATTTTCCCCATTAAATTAATGGGACTAGTTTTTCATTTAACAACTGTTTACTTAGCAACAGGGTTCTCAGAAATAAACTAAAACTGTTAATTGGGGGATAAGTGTATAATAAAGACATTTTCAAATACCCAAGTACTCAAAAACTTTTCCTCCCAAACACCCCTTTTCAGGCTCCAGAAAATATTGAGGATGAAAACAAAGAAATATGGGATTCAAGAAACAAGTGTTCCAACCCAGGGAAAGTGTAAGGAATTCCCAAGATGGTGTTGTAAAGAAGTCTTAGGATAGCTGTGGAGCATGCCTGGCTAGCTTCTGGTCTCAGTTATAGCAGTCTCTGGTCTGTAGGTAATGTAACTCATAAACTAGTACCTCTTGTCTTGGCCAGATTTTGATGGCATTGCCTAGTTGAGTTCATCTCCTGCTGGCTGCAGACCCAAGAGGCACTTGCACGTCCTCTTACTGTCAACCCTAAGCCTCTGCAGGGGTTCTTGTGCCCCTTCCAGCCGACCCCATGGCAAGCCCTCTACTGTCAATGCTCACTCGTGTCATTCAAGCTGGAAAGCAGCTCAAGAACGTTAATCCCTAAGGTCCCTCTCTCTCCTATCTCATAGAACATCAAGGACGTATGGCCCAGCCCCAGACTGGTACAAGAGCATTACACAAGGTAAACCCTTTCTACAACTTAAATAAGAGATTGGGGAACAGCCATGCTATTCCCCTCATGTTGACTTCACTTTTCTAAATCACCTATTCCTCTTTCTTAAACTAAGTCAGGGGCTGGAGGGCGAGGGGAAGTTGTCATACACTCATGCTTACCTTTCTTTCTTACTGCCTCTTCCTGTTCTCCCCTGGGACCAGAAAATGGGCTTTTTGTTTGTTTTCCTTTCCCTGTGTCATATCTCCCTTCTGCTACTGAGCAGCAGCAAGCTTGGTTGCTTTTCTTTTATGGGGCAGAAGTGTCTCTGTACTACAGGAGAGCTCTATGAGATGGTCCTTCAAGCCCTTGATATTCTGATGGAGGAAATGAAGCAACTGAACAATTTTCTGTCTTGACTTGCTCTCTCCGCTGTAGTCTTGCTTCTTGACTAGATGCCTCTTTCTCCAGCCACTCCAGTGGTTGCTCAATGAGCTCACAGGAAAGTGGCCATGGTGACAAGGATAGAGGCTATGCATGGGCTCGACAACCTGAACTTCCTCTGACCAAGGCTGACCTGGCTACTGTTTCTCATTAAGTTCCTACCTATCAACAGCAAACAAACCATTATACTCTTGATAGGGTTATATCTATGTATATAATAAATTATACCAGCTCTTTAGTAGACATAAATTTTATAAATATTTTTTCACATTTTGTATCTTGCCTATTAATTTTCTTAATGATGTCTTTTGATGAGTAGAAATTATTATTTTGATTAGAGCTAAGCTATCATTTTTTTGTTTTACGGTTATTATTGCCTTTTTTGTCTTATCTGAGAAACCTTTGTCTACCCCCAGGTCACAAATATATTTTGTTATATTTCTTTCTAAAAATTTTATAACGTTAGCTTTTACATTTAGATCTTTGATCCATGTCAAATTAATTTTTGTGTATGGTGTAAGTTAGGGGTTTTCATATGGATATCTGTTTTTTCTAGCACCATTTGCTGAAAAGACTTTGTCAAAAACCAAAAAAAAGTGTAAGTCAGTCTTTTCTGGGGTTTTTTTTGCGGTACGCGGGCCGCTCACAGCTGTGGCCTCTTCCGCTGCGGAGCACAGGCTCCGGACGCGCAGGCTCAGCGGCCATGGCTCACAGGCCCAGCCGCTCCGCGGCATGTGGGATCTTCCCGGACCGGGGCACGAACCCGCGTCCCCTGCATCGGCAGGCGGACCCCCAACCACTGCGCCACCAGGGAAGCCCGTAAGTCAGTTTTTGAGCTCTCTATTCTGTCATTGATCTACTTGTTGATCCCTATACCAGTATGCTATTTAAATATTGTAGCTTTATATTACATTTTGAAATCAGGTAATATAAGCACTCCAACTTCAGTCTCTCCTTTCTCATGACTGTGTTGGATATGCTGGGTTCTTGCATTTCTATATGTATTTTAAAATCAGCTTCTCAATTTTTACAAAAAAAAGCCAGCTGGAATTGATTGAGATTGATGCTATCCTTAATTTCTTGCTGGTGAATGAGGAGTGCCCTTGTTTTCCTAGTAGGAATAACTGTTTAATTACTGAACATTATAGGATTTTTAAAATTAGAATTCAGTGCTAATCCAGTACATTGTCTACACTGTCACCCTTTCATTATCTGAGGATATCCGTGACAGTGTTGTCTCCTGTGTGTGGCCTAGACTGAAAAGATCAGTGTAATCCCAAACTAATTCTTTATCTTTTGTACCTAGCCAAAATTTTCATAGTTTCCATCTAAACAAATACCAGTAAAAACGCTTCAAGGAGGAAACTATAATAAATGTGCTAGGAACAAATGGTTATAAATACAATAAAAAGGAAAAGCTTGTTTCTGGTCAGTCTAATTATCACCATGTGTTCATGATTATTGGAACTTTCCCACAAGTGAGCTAGGTTTTTGTAAGCAACTTTAATTAGGGTACTTCAAAATAAAGTCACATCAGTAGAAGACTTCAGGACTCCCTGTTGTCAATTGGGCATTATTTAATCACAATATATTCTTTTACAAGGGTTATAAAGATGAACTCCTTTAATAATCAGTAAGAAGCCCTGTAAAACCCTTTATCAGGTATTCAGAAGGACATGACCCATCACGTAAGGTGCTTCAGTAGCTGCTTACATTTTTTTTTTCATTTGTTTGTTAATGGTTGGTTGTTTCTTAATGGTTGATCTGTTTCCTGATAAATCATAGCACTTTTAAATAAAATACAGTTAAAAAGCTTGATCCAGACATATAATCTATTTTACATTACATTTTATAGTTTACTTCCTTAGCTGTAAAAAGGTGTCAAATTCTGAGACTTGCTTAAAGAGCTCTTAACAGAAGGGAAGTCTGTTTAAGTCAGTAGGTATTTTGTCTTTTGGCTGAGCATAATCCACAGAGAATTTTGAAAATAAAGATGCATGTGGAGAATGAACAAAGAGACAAAAGATAAACAATGTAGAATTTTTATGGCTAAAAACTGTTATTAATGGCAGCTGCTGGTATAATCCATGGTCACTTTTTAGTGGAACTAGCTGCATAGCCACCATTCCACCAAACCCCATATTTAATTAGTGACCACTCAGTTTTAGACACTGTATTAAGCACTAAGATAAACATACTAATAAAATGCTGTTCATCCCTTAGATAATTTCGCAGCTAGTGGAAAAAGATTATGTAACAACAACTAACTAATAAATTATGACAGTTATGTACAAAGGGTTCTAAGAACCCATGTGGAGAACAGTGAGTACTGCTGGAGAAGGTGTGCGTATTCGCAGAGAGAAGACAAAGACAGCTTCAGCAAAGAGGTGGTACTTGAAATAGTCTTAATTGAGTAAGAGTGGCTAGTACATCTGAAATCAGGAGAAAACAAATGCACCTTAAGTCTAGCACAAATTTTAGGATGCGTTAAATTCTCAGTTCCACCATTGACTTAGCTAATATTTTAAATTAAGGTACTTTTAAAATCTATATTCTGAATCTGTATCTTTTATGATTATGTTAAGTGGTGGTAATTTTTATTACTACCTATTACTCCTTCTCTTACAGTTTTGTTTAGAGAACCAGAAATCCTCTCAGTGACAATGGAGGTACATAAACATTTTAGCTCACTGACAATCCAAATTACTGTACAAAGTTGACTCCTATTGGCCAACTGATCGCAGGATCTATGAAAGGTTGCCGCACAACTCAGTAGGAATCAGTTGTATTAAAACATTATTCTCAGAGGGCTCTGCTTCCCTAGCCATTCAGGACATCTGAATGTTAGCAATTCCTTTGTTTCTATTGGAATACCTAATTGCCTTTAATAAAAATGTAGAATTATTTTACTTGGGACTTTATTAAAAAAGTAAGAATATCTTGAAACTAACCAAATATTCACTGACTTGAAAATATATATAAATTACTATACAATTACATTAAGAATAACCATAAATACAATCTGCTCTAAACAATGAAGTCCTTAGGAACCTCCATCATTAATTCTCTGGTGAAACCCTTAGCCATATGTGGCCAAAGAAAATCTCTAAAGAGATTAAAGAGATTAAATCTCTTTTAAGATTATTGAATCATTTCATTCATTTCTCCATCTTCCAAGTCTGTGTCGAATCTTGTCTGAATTGGAATAGCCACTTCCTTTGTATCAGGGAGGTGTCTCGGGGCTTTAAATACAATTGCCCAATACTCTCAATGTCCCCATCAGGAATTGTTCATCATTCAGACTTTAAAACAGAGAGTCAGAATCATTTGTTGCTCAGCAATATTTATCTCAGAGATATGGACAAAGATAGAATTGATTGCCTCCTTTCTGTAAAAGCTTGACAGCAGCTTTTTATTACCCAAGAATTTCTTTCAATTAGGTGCTCTGTCTCTCTCTTTCCTCTGTTTGGTTCAACAATGCCATGACTAAGATTTTCTCAAACACTGGATTTCCTTTAATCTTATTCTTTTCAGTAAAGCTAACTTCCCATGCTCTTATCACTTTAGCTTCAGAGAGAGGCTAGTGATATGGAATGGTTTCTTAACAGATACACGGTGTGATCTCTATACTAGGATGGAGTTTTGAGGGGAAGAGAAGAGAGTCAGAGTTCCCTTTCTCCTTGTGATTTATCTTCAACAATGGAATGTTTTGATTGCATTGGTAATTTCTTCTTTGGAAAAGATTCTGTGATAGGAGACTAGTACCTCCCAATAGGATTATAAAACATTCTGGGAGATCCTCAACTCTGGATGGCCATTTGGAGCCAGCATAGGGTCAAGGGGAGATGGACTAGCTGTGAACTAAACTTTAAGGAATAGATTTTTTTAAAAAAGAAAAGTGTGTGTGTGTGTGTGTGTGTGTGTGTGTGTGTGTGTGTGTGTGTGTGTGGGCGGTGGGGGGGGAGGTGGAATCTTTGATATTTATGACTTATCCAACCAAACTTGTTATGGAAGGGATTTGGCGAAGGAGCCCTGGCAAGGAATAATGTACACACACTTTGCTGAGGTGTAGCTAGTATCATATAGCTTAGCCATCTTTAGTGGCCAAGCCACGTAACAGGGTACAGATGCAGTGCAGGAATGGGAGCTTTAATATCCTGGAAACCTCACTAACAAAGACAATGAGTTCAATAGAGAAAATGAAATTTAATACAGGATTTCAAAGAAATGTTCCATTGTCAGTTTGTCTACATAAATTCTCTCTCCCTTCACCCCTATCCCTCCCCAGATCATTTTTATAGACAATGAATACATTGTCTCTCTTCATTGACAATACTCTAAATATAGGAAATACTTCCTCAGGACAAGCTAAATGGCTCTCATCTCTATCTTTTTTCACCAACACTCCCCCCGCCCTTTCTTAATGGCTTTGTAAATCTATTAGCACATTTTGGAGCTGTCTTCATTATAGAAACAGACAAGTTACTAATTGATCTTTTCTGAAGATGCTATCCAGTACAAATGAAGAAATTTTAAGATTCATGAATGTAATGAGGATGTCTTATTTCCATATTTTGGTACTTAATATAAATTTTAATACTTAATACAGTGTCTGTTGAATGTGTGAATGAATGAATGAAAAGAGCTTAGAGATTTGGTCTTCACCAACATGATCAAAAAGACACAACAGTGCTTTTTTAAAAAAAAAATAACATTTTAAGCTTATAGTTCCTAATCATTTCGCCAAAAGACTGTTCTCTTGATTCTCAGAAGTTCCTACCAGTTTGATTCTGATTTAGAAATGGAGAAATCTCTCTTTTTGATGCCTGTGTTTGCCTTACCTGAGTATTTGGAAGTACTCTGACCAAAAGCAGAATGGAATTCAATCTTTCATTGGAGATTTAAAATTACTGAATACTGGTATTAAAGTAATATTTTAGTAAATTCAAAGTCTTCAGTCAGCTGCTGACTGAATTTATCACTTAAGTAAAAAAATATGTTTAGCTTAATAAAAGTTAACAAAGCATGCTGAGTTAAATTGTGTGAGGGAGTGGTGAGAGGGGTTGTGAGCAGAGTGAAGAGTAAGAACCAAGACCTCCTAGGAAGTCACAGCTACTGTCATTTTCTCATATCTGGAGTCAAAATCACTTCAAAGTTAGAAAACATTCAAGGATGTAATTCCTTATTTTACAGATGAGGAAGCTGAAAGTTAAAGTAATCCACACCCTGGTGGGTTTTTAGTAACTAAACTATTCAGAGAGAGGTTGAACTATTCGTATGTTGAGGCTTTAGTTTAACTAATCTGAATGAAATAAACAGGGAAAGTATTGACTGATTCTCATACTGTTATTTTACCACACTCTTCAGCTCTGAGGAAAGGGGCATAAAAACCTTGAATTTTATTCCTGTTGCTCAGTGACAGTGTTCAGAGAAATGTGGCATTTTTGCCATCATTTTGGCAAACTTGGTTATTTTTGTATGGCTGTCTGTCCCTAAACTAGATTATTAAGGATATTCTTAACTTTGTTCTTTTTAATGTAAAAACTAGAAGAAATATTTTAAAAGCACTGAAATGTTTTCCTATGCTATATCCAGGTGAGTAGAGGGGGAAAGTGAAGGAGGGGGAAGGTAAAAGGATATGCTTTAAATATTATTCAATTATAAGATAGGTATTAAAATTTTAACTTTTACAAAGTTAATGCTACTTAAAGGACATAGCACTTTTTAAATTTTTCTGTTAAATCTTCTAAACTACATATAGAGTTCCTGTGATTTGCCTCTTTAAATATTGTACTATTTATTTTTTACTGATATATGCAATGTTAATCTGATTTAGAAAAATACTTTTTTATGAATAATAATTACTTAGTAATATCCTGGCACAAAAGCTATATATCTGCACAAGGTAATTAGACATTACAGATAAGGGGAAAAAAAAGAGAGAAAATAAAAATCACATACAATTCCACCATCTAGAGATATTTCTCTTATAATGTAGATCTTTGCTGTTAAAAATGATGTTTCTGACAACCTGGATCAATTGTCAGCGTGTGAGTGAGCCCCCTGGCACATTCCAGCCCAAATGAGCACCCAGATTGAAACAGGAGGGAAGGGAGCAGGGGACAACTTTTAGAAGAATGACATAGACATAGGACATGACAAAAACTGGTTAGAACTAACTAGATCCAAGATGGGAGAAGATTTGACTTCCAGTAAACCTTGAGCCTCATTATACACTCATTGTAATACATTAGCATGCTAAATGACATGTGCCACATCATGGCCACCAGTGCCATGACAGTTCTTAGGCCAACCAAAAAAGGCCAAAAAGTGGGCAGTGGCCCAGGGGAAATCTCCACCCTTTCCCCAAAATATTGATAGTTGGAGTAATCCTCTCACTCATTAGCCTATGAAATTACCCAGCCCATAAAAACTAACCATCCCATATTAGGGACCGCTTGCCTTCTGAGATGGCCCACACTCTGTCGGTGGAGTGTGTTTCTCTCTAAATAAATCTGCTTCTTACCTATCACTCTGTCTCTCGATGAATTCTTTCTGCATTGAGACATAAGGAACCTGAACTTCATTAAGTTCTGAGACTAGGTGTGTGATCTCAATTAAAAGACCATGGGTTCTGGCTGGTTCGAGTCCCAGCCCATGGGCTCAAGTCCCAATCTGGGTTTCAGCTGAGTTCAAGTCCCAGTACGTGCAATCAAGTCCAATCTGAGGTGTATGGTTTCATCATGACTGAGGCCACAGTCAACACGATGTAGTCCATTAGAACTTCCCAGCTGAGCCCAGTCAACCCACAGAATTATGAGACACAATAAAATAGTTGCTGCTTTAAGCCATAGTCTTTAAGTTCCTCTGGTGTGCAGTAGTAGATAACTGAAAAAGCTAATAAACACTGTTAGAAAATCAAAGCTCTTAAAGAATAGACTTTGATGATGTGAGAAAGTGTCGATTTTAAATATTAAAACAGATGCAAAAGAGACAAGGTGTGATTGATATTGTTTAAAAATGTGTGGTAAAGATACTATAATTTAGTACTTCATTTATATATATAAGATCTTAGATAATCATCTTGGTTTTTCACAATTGTATGACTAGAAGGAAATACAGTATGTTACCAGTGTTTGAATAATTTATTTTCCTAAATCTCTTTACCTTTTACAATTAGCAGGTAACACTAATTGTAACACATTAACAACAGACAGAATAAATTTGGTAGTGTGAAAAAAAGTAATGTATATAACAGTAATTAGATCTCAGTTTGTAAGAGAAATTCAGAGTACTAGATCATACAATGTTATGATATAATTTATGATAACCAAGTATTTATTTAATTTAGAGTGTCAATGGGTAAATAAACACAGCTCTTAATGAGCAGATTATGAGTTTAATCCATGATCAAATAACTTCTGTTTTACAGTTAAAATTATTTTTAGAAACAGATGTTTTAAAAAAAAGGTAGTTTGAAATGTTTTATCTTCAATTATATAATTATGCTAGTTAGAATTTCCAAGAGATAATATATTATATAAAATCATAGAGAGTAGGACATGAATGAGAACTTTGTTCCTATCTAGTTAACCTCTTAATTTAGAGAGAGAGTAATGTAAGCTAAGGAATTGATCAGATCCATAATACAAAGTGGAAACTAAAAAGAGTGTAGCAGAGAGATTAAATTTGATCATCCAAGTTGGATCATGGAATATTATCCAGACTTCCTGAGCTCTTGAAGTGGTTGTTGAGTGGTGGGTAGGGCAAGAGGCAGATCATTCCACTAAGGAGGAGTTTTAGTTAGAAGCAAAGTAAAGCACTGAGAAATAGCAATATATATAGTTTTGCTCATGCAGGTCATCATTTGGAAAACCAATTTATCTAACCTTGGAGGAGAATTTTGAATATTACACTAGGTTATACAACATGCTCATATTAGATAAGTGACATCTTAGGAGGTGAGAACTCTAAATATTTTCCACATAATGCCATATTATCTTCCTGAACACTCGAAGGATTTTTCTAGCATTGAAATAAAATTCATTAGTTCTCTATTATAAGCCAACTATTTACAAGGCACAATAATTTTCT
Source organism: Tursiops truncatus (assembly GCF_011762595.2). NCBI lineage: Eukaryota > Metazoa > Chordata > Mammalia > Artiodactyla > Delphinidae > Tursiops > Tursiops truncatus. The sequence continues at coordinate 31,550,717 of NC_047044.1, read as the reverse complement.
GGAGGGTGAGAATATTCTGGCTCTCAACAACAACTTCTGCTAGGTAAGATAAACAGTATTTCATTCATTTAGTCAAATATTTTTTACTGCTCACGTTTGTATTCCAGTCACTTTAATAGATTCTGGGATACACTAGTAAATAAAACAGAGTCTCTACTTACATGGAACTTATATTATTGAGAGGAAAAAAGGTAAGCATACAAATAAATATAAAATATTAGATAGTCATAAAGTTCTTTAAACAAAAGTAATGTAAGGTAATGGGACTATTTTAAATAGGATGATTTGGGAAAACCTTTTCCAAATGCTTATTTTTGGGTAAAAGCTTAAATGAAGTGAGAAACATATAAATAATAAATAAATAAATGTTTGTTTATGTATTTATTTATATTGAGGTACAAGCAAAGTGAAGGATATATACATATCACATCACTGTTTATTTGACATATAAATATTTCCAAAGATTTATATTCTCTAGCCAACCTCAGTAACTTACTCTAGTGCCAGTCTTCTCTCAACAGAGAAAATCTTGCTTTGTAACTTAGAAAATTTTTCATGTAAGATGAATTAATTTTTTTGCATCTACGATTTGATGTATACTTCACTTAATGAAATATTTGTTATTCCTTAGTTACTTACATATAAATTTTAATTATAAATTAATATTGTCTCACTGACATATAAAAATCAGACGGTTAGAAATGTTCCCACAATGGAAGCAACCTAAGTGTCCCTCAACAGATGAATGGATAAAAAGATGTGGCACATATATACAATGGAATACTACTCAGCCATAAAAAGAAATGAAATTGAGTTATTTGTAGTGAGGTGGATGGACCTAGAGTCTGTCATACAGAGTGAAGTAAGTCAGAAAGAGAAAAACAAATACTATATGCTAACACATATATATGGAATCTGAAAAAAAAAAATGGTTCTGAAGAACCTAGGGGCAGGACAGGAATAGAGATGCAGACGTAGAGAATGGTCTTGAGAACACGGGGAGAGGGAAGGGTAAGCTGGGACGAAGTGAGAGAGTGGCATGGACATATATACACTACCAAATGTAAAATAACTAGCTAGTGGGAAGCAACTGTATAGCACAGGGAGATCAGCTCAGTGCTTTGTGACCACCTAGAGGGGTGGGATAGGGAGGGTGGGAGAGAGACACAAGAGGGAGGAGATACGGGGATATATGTATATGTATAGCTGATTCACTTTGTTATAAAGCAGAAACTAACACACCATTGTAAAGCAATTATACTCCAATAAAGATGTTAGAAAAAAAAATGTTACCATTGAGAAAAATTCACCCAACTCCATAAAATAACATTTACAGGTATAGCATAATTTTATAAATTATACAAAATGAAAGTGTTTTATGATAAGAATGATTACTTTATACTTTTCCATGTTTTCTTTTCTTTTATTTTTGACTTTTAAAATAATAATAGTAGTAGTACCAGAATAATTTAAAATTTCCCCAATAAAAATAACATTCCCACACTGCTTTCCCATGGAAGGTACTTCAAATTGGAAGGGGAAACACCATAAGACTTGCATGTTTCTATAAATGTTTTCTAAGAAATTAGATGCTCTTTTGCCCACACATCTGATTCTGTATCCCAACTAAGTGTATGTTTTAAAAACCTCAAAACTGTGGTGTGTCTTCCATTTATTGTCTATTAGCTTTCAATCTGTATTTAGTTTATGTTAAAAAATTTTTTTATCTAGGTTTGTTTGAGACAACTCTCTACATTTTGTTGGTTTTCTTGAGTCATTTTTTCCAGTTGAATTTTTTTCTTAATTAGTGCATAATTAGAGTAAATATTTTCAGATGTTTCTGAAAGCAAGTGTACCTGTTCACATAATTTAGTGAAAACTAAATAAATGGAGCTACAGTGTTTTCATCAGGACAAAGAAGGTCAAGATATCAAGAGGCAGTTCTCCAAAACAATTGTTTTATATCAGATTTTATGAAGAATTACTCTAAAAATTCTCAAACAGTAGGCCAAGAAAATGTCAAAACAAAAATGTTTAACTTTGGCCATACATGTAAACTATTCAAGTCTGTATGACTCAACCTAAGTGTGCCAAATAATGTTCAAATACTTGAAAAATGATTTTTTTTCTTAATAGTTTACAGAATGTTTTTTTCAACTAAACTTTTTCTGTTACTTATGGGAGAAAATGAGATTCTTGTCACTTGGCATGTTTTTTTTTTTCTCCCCAGACATAACTGACTATTCATTAATTTTATATTGCATAAAGAGATGCAGTATATTTGAATAGAAGCATTTGAAGGCTAAAAATGTACTAAAAATATGAGAAAATTCAGTCCAAATGACTTTACTGATGCAGCTCTGCTAGTTAGCAAATGATACAAACTTGGAGAGGAGCTCTCTTTACTCCTAGATTATTATTTTTTTTTCCACTGCATTGTATCAGAGGAATTAGGAAACTGGACTGAAGAAAGGAAATCATTATCGTCATCAAACTTTTGTTGAGGACTTAACTCAGTCCTTGCTCTTACAGCATCATTTTTATTACATCATTTAATCCTCACAAACACTCCAGAATGTAGGTTGCTATCACTATTCCAATCTTGTGAAGGGGATATCTGAGGCTTCAGGAGATTAAATTACCAGTTTCTAAGTGGCAGACACTTATTGCCTAGACGTCTTTGGTATAAGAGCCCTAATCAGAAAAATTAGTAATAAATGTTTCCTTCTCCCTCTTATCCCATTTTTTAGTTTGTTGTCTTTGAATTATATATATATTTATATATACATATTTTTTTTCTTCTTAAATACTACATGGTTGATTTTATCACGTCAACCATACTTAGTGTTAGTATTTGCTCATCTGTTTTCTTTGTGATTCCAAAAGTGTCAGGGCTCAGGACTCAGGATTTAAGTTTTTGTGTGTTTGATTGCTTAAGTTGATTTTTTTTTTTTTTTGGTATGAAAATTGGCTCATCCAGTAAACTCTCATCCAACATACTTAAAATTTTTGTCTTTAGTATTTAGGACCCTGAGGAGGAACAGTGAGCCACTTCTAAGTTTTGACATCTCTAAAAACCTCTTTCTTTTACCTTAGCTGACTCCAGAAATTCTAGAGATATGCTGTTAACTGGATGTAGTTTTATTTTTTCCCATTTTATTGAGGAATAATTGACATATATCACTGTATAAGTTTGAGGCATATGGCATGATGGTTTGATTTACATATATTGTAAAATGATTACCACAGTAGGTTCAGCTAACATTTATCTTCTTATATAGATAGAATAAAAAGAAAAGCAAAAAGGAAAAAAATTTTTTTCTCCTTGTGATGAACACTCTTAGGATTAACTCAGTTAACAACTTTACTATGCATCATGCAGGAGTGTTAGCTCTAGTCATCATGTTGTACTCTGTATCCCCAGCTGGAAGTCTGTGCCTTTTGACTCCCTTCTCCAGTTACCCCTTGCCCCACCCTGTGCCTCTGATAACCACAAGTTTGATCTCTTTTTCTATGAGTTTGTTTTTTTTTAATTTTTTTTTTTTTAGATTCCACATGTAAGTGAGATTATACAGTATTTGTCCGTCCATGGCTGACTTATTTCACTTAACACAATGCCTTCAAGCTCCATCCATGTTGTTACAAATGGTAGGATTTCCTCATTTTATATGGCTGAATAATATTCCATTGCATATAGTATTTACCACAACTTCTTTATCCATTCATTCATCAATGGACACTTAGGTTGTTTTCATATGTTGGCTATTGTAAATAATGCTATGAACATGGGGATGTAGATATCTTTTTAAGTTAGTATTTCTGTTTCCTTTGGATATATTCCCAGAAGTAGAATTGCTAATAATATACAGCAGTTCTATCTTTAATTTTTTGAGAACCCTCCATACTGCTTTCTATGGTGGCTGCACCAACTTACAATCCCACCAGCAGTGCACAAGGCTCCCCTTTTCTCCACATCTATGCCAGCATTTACTCTCTCTTGTTTTTTTGAGGATGACCATTCTAACAGGCCTGAGGTGATATCTCATTGTGGTTTTAATTTGCATTTCCTAATGATGAGTGATGCTGAACATCTTTACATGTACCTATTGTCCCTTCGTATATATTTTTTGGAGAAGTGTCTATTCAGGTCCTTTGCCCATTTTTTAATTGAGTTATTTGGGTTTTTGCTATTGAGTTATATGAATTCTTTATATATTTTGGATATTAACCTCATATCAGATATATGGCTTACAAATGTTTTTCCCCATTCCATAGGTTGTATTTTCACTTTGTTGATTTTTTTTTTCTGTGCAGAAGTATTTTAGTATGATTTTTATTTTTTTATTTTGTGGCTTGTGCTTTAGGTGTCATATCCAAAAAATCATTACCAAGACCCATGTAAGGAGCTTTATTCCTGTGTTTTCTTCTAGGAGTTTTGTGGTTTTAGATCTTAAAACCTTTTAGATCTTTAAACCTTTAATCCATTTTGACTTAACTTTTGCAAGTGGTGTAAGGTTATGTAATTTTATTTATCTCTTATATAATAAGTACAGATTTAACTAAATCACCCTTAGGAACATTTACGAAGCAGTAACTTTGAGAAATAAATAATAGCAATTATTTTAAAACATCTGAAAATCAAATCCATGTTCTAAATATTTTAAAGTAGAGCTTTAATGCTGCCTACCAATCCTATAAATTCCTCAGATCACATTTCTTTCTCTCTTAATTCTTTTTCTAATTCGGTCTTTTAGAGAGAATTGGCTATAACTGCTCTTTCTAATAACCAACTGCTATCAGCTTCTGACACACTGAAACTTTTGTCATTACCAGCAACCTTTGACAGTCATATCTAGAGGAAGCATTTCTGTTGGTGTCTTTTACTTCCTCTCTTTTGATCTCTGTCACTGTTGAGCACCCTAATCCTTGCAAGATCCCGTTCTCTTGAAGTCTGTTATATCATTGTTTCCTGGATTGTGTTCTACATAGCTCTCTTGTGTCCGTCATTGTCTTCTCACATTTTACTTAATAATTATCAGTGTTTCACATAGCAGCATTCTAAGCTTTTAATATTTTTCCTTCTCCTTGTGATAAGTCATCCATATCCACACACTTTATTAATGTTTTATGAGCCAGTAACAACCAAATTTGTATCTTTAACCCAGACCTAATTGTTGAACTCCAAATGATTAATGGACCTCTCTATTTAAAAAAATTTCAAACAAGGATTTACCTCTTATTCCAAATCTTCTCTTCTTCTGAGTCTATCTTGATGAATGATACCTGCAGATATCTACTCTTTAACCCAAATACCTGGGAATTTTCTTAGTACACATATTCAACACATTTAAGCTAGTGTCATGTTTTTTCTTTTTTTAAAAAATAAATTTATTTATTATATTTATTTACTTTTGGCTGCATTGGGTCTTCGTTGCTGTGTGCAGGCTTTATCTAGTTGCAGTGTGCAGAGGCTACTCTTCATTGCAGTGTGCGGGCTTCTCACTGCTGTGGCTTCTCTTGTTGCGGAGCATGGGCTCTAAGCACGCGGGCTTCAGTAGTTGTAGCACGCGGGCTCCGTAGTTGTGGCTAATGGGCTCTGGAGTGCAGGCTCAATAGTTGTGGCTCACAGGATTAGTTGCTACTCAGCATGTGGGATCTTCCCGGACCAGGGTTCAAACCCGTGTCCCTTGCATTGGCAGGTGATTCTTAACCACTGTGCCACCAGGGAAGCCTAGTGTCAAGTGTTTTCAATTCTCCCTTTTTAATATCTTTTCCAACTGCTCCAAACTCTCCATTACCACTAATACTGCCTTAACTCAGAATGATCAGAGTTTATAAAACACTTTCAAGCCAGGAGAAAACAATTGAAAATAAAATGGCATATGGAAGCCCATATATACCAGATAAAAGCATATTTATTCTGATCACATAGGAGTGGAAAGAGACTCAAAGTGCTGTTCATTATATATCCCTCTCACCTCCTGCTGGAATTTCTGTGATACCTCTGTATCCTCTGGGGCTTAGTAGAAATACCTTTAAAATGTTATGTTCATTTTGCTATGTGAAAGAAGCTAGGCTCCAGAAAGACTACAACTGTATGTCCCCTTTATATGGCATTCTTAAGAAGGAAAACTATAGAAGTAGACGACACATGATTAGTTGAAAAAAGGAAGGAAATGACCATGCAGGAGCAACACAATGGAATTTTTGGGGTGATAGAACTGTTCTGTATGGTACTCTTGTTGTGTAAGTTTTCTCACTGTCAGAAAAAAAGAATTTACAAATAAGCAAGTAGGAAGAAGACTAGAAGTGCTGGATTGAAGTTGGAGATAAGGGCATAAGCTCATGTTTACTATAATAGATATACAGATAGATAGATATGAGAAATGAAATATTTCCTGCCATATCAGTAAACAAAGTATGTCACAGTCCTCAGCAATTTCAGCCCTCCAATGTGAGCCAGTGAGCCCTGAGGAAACTCAAGATGTGAAAATACAGGATACTGGCCCCAAATAGTTGAGGTGCATATCAAAGGAATGACTTCAGGCCTTCCCTGGTGGTGCAGTGGTTGAGAGTCTGCCTGCCGATGCAGGGGACACGGGTTCGTTCCCCGGTCCAGGAAGATCTCACATGCCGCAGAGCGGCTGGGCCCGTGAGCCATGGCCGCTGGGCCTGTGCGTTCGGAGCCTGTGCTCCACAACGAGAGAGGCCAGAGAGCTCAGACTCTTGCATTTTGCCATATAGAAAAGTGCTAAATTCCTTAACTGAGGATATCTGGTTCAATTAACAATAATCTTTTGATGTTCCCGACTACCTGCCCTTTGTTGCAAAACGTCTATAAAACCTGGCTCCACGCTTCGCATCCTTGGAGTAGTTTTCTCAGGGTTACCTGAGATGCTGCCTCCCGGGCTTGAAGTCCTAAAAATTCCCACTGAATAAAACATAACTGTCAACTTTTAGGTTGTGAATAATTTTTTAAGTCCACAGTTAGATACAGAAATATGGATATGTGTGCATAGGTAGTTAGTATACAAATACATATTTCCTAGTTCTGTCTGCTGAGAAGGCCTATAAGTAGTAACATCCTAGTAGCAATGAATTCACCTGGTACCTGGATCTTGATTTCTAAATACAGTTCATCAGTAAAAGAGACCTGGGCTCCTTGGAGAAATGGTTGATATTAGGGCTTGTCAGGGAAAATGCAAAATAAGCCTAAAGAATAGTATAATACTAGAAAGTTAGGAACAAACAAAAAAAAGGATGCAGAGATAGAGTCATATCAAAAAGACAAAGGAGCCTACCTGAAAGAGTTCCCAATGGCCAATGCTGGAACAATTTGAACAAGATAAGTAACAATATTATTGGATTATAACACCTCTCCCCTAAAATATACGGGTATACACTGATATAAGTGAATCATTGAAGAAATAAATAAATGGAGGAAAGGGAAGAGATATATCTTTCTTACAGAAGGATTCCAAATAATAGATGAAGAAGAAATGAGGGAAATAGAAAATCACCATTAGAACATCACAGTAATACTTGCTATAGACAAGATCCACTGATGAATGCTGTATGTATTTAGTGGACAAAACTTTAAGGAGAAACAGGGTATTTACATAGACTCAAATGATTAGGGGATGTTACAGAAATTTTCAGTGTCCTGTGAATGGGTTCTCTAAGAATGTTTTCCAAGATTCAAGTATAGAATTTGTATTATTTTTAGTTACATTTAACTTTATACCTTTAGTTCCTTGATTGTGACTTGCACTACATAGCCCACTAAATATTAGTGTTTCTCATACAATAGTGAAAAATCAAAACAACGTAAATGCCTAATAATAGAGTTTCATCATGTTATATTTATATGTTGAGATGTACAGCCATTAAAAAGCTTTTTTTTTTGCCGAAACTAATAATACTGGGAAATGATCATGGTAAAATGATAAGTATGTAAAAGCAAACATATAAAATGTATATGTACTATGAAACCATTTTATTTTTAAAAATATGTGTATAAACAAATATATAGAAAAAAGACTGGAAAGAAATACATCAACAGGTTAATAGTGTTTATCTTGAACAATAGAATGGCAGTTGATTTTTCTCTTCTTTTTTATACTTTCCTCCAATGAACATGTGTTTGTTTTATTACCAGAAAAAAATAGCAATAACACAAAAGTCACTTCCATGGTTGACGTTGTCCAAATCCTTCCTCATGTGGATCTGTGTTAGGCTACTCTGGCTATCAACCAATTCTGGCACTGGGAGTAGATCTCAAAGGGCCAAAACAAAGGAGAGCCATCCTACCAGAGACAGTCTAGAGTTGGAAGTGTCACAGGGTTGAGTATATATCAAAAAATTATTAAGGAGGATTAATAACCAAAAATCGGGAAGACTGAATATAGACACCCAAATCCAAAAGGTAAATCATGTAGCTTCAAATAAGAGCCAGGGCTAAGAGTCAGAGCCATACTGAAAATAAGAATGAGAATAGGAGCGGGTTAGAGAGGAATTGATGGGACGCTTGATGATTGTCATGAATTCCCCAAATGGGTCTGTGGCTCATTTTCATTTGGGTTACTGGTTCTAAGGAGTTCAGGCTACCTTAAATGCATAGTGTTAAGATAGCAAGGAAAGAGAAAAAACTGATTTCAAAATATCAATTTCATTTTACAATGTTTAATGTATCTTGAGAAACACATATTTCCAGACTTTTCTTTCTGCCACATCCTTATCTGTCAAAGTTCTTGATGGTCTAGCTCAAGTTCCACCTCCTCTTTAAAATCTTCTTTAGTCCCCCAATTGGATGTGATTTCTCACTTCCTCCTTTAAAGTCCTGCAGATTCTCTTTATACTATTTGTAAAGAATACAAGTTTGTCAGCACATTGAAATAGCAAACTGGACTTTTGGGTTTGAAAACTTACAGAAGCCTGGGTTGACATATATTATACTGTTTTATGTGACACGTTGTGTGTAACTTTTAGTGAACTAGCTAAATGACAAAGTGCTGCAAACATACACATATTAAGATAAAAATAAGGAAGGTTGTCACCCACTGCAAATATACTCCTCTTAGAAGATATATTTTATCTTAGTAGCTATACTTTCACATACCTACTAGGTACTTTCCTGCTTGCTTTTGAGTCATAAATTATTCTTTAAAACCTGGCATACTTCCCACTGTCAGAGTTTACCCATTAAATTATAATCTCGAACATTTCCTTTACCTAGCCTGGTAAGGTTTTATTTAGGCCTCCAAGACACTGACATTTTCCAGTTAATCATGTAACAGTACTGCTGTTGAGATTAGGGCAGAGGAGGGCAATGGGATAATCTGTCACAGTCTCATTTTAAAGACATATAGATAGCAGCAAATTATTGTCATTGCTGCTTTTTCCCACATTATGCAGATTTTCAAATTAATGAAACGACTTCGATATTTCTGATTCCTAAAATTTTTCTTCTAGGATATGGTAGTCTTTTTATGAGAATATTGCTATTTCTTACTATGTTGTGTTGCCTCTAATAATCTGGAAATCAACTTTCTTTTCTTGTTGACTTATGAAATATGTATTCTGATATGAATTTTCAGCACCTCACATAACAAGGCTCTTCTTATAACTTCTTACTTGATGTCTCCATACAGAGCCCCACAGATGCCTTGAGCTCAAAGAACAGAATTATGGTATTCTGCCCTTTCTGCCACTTCTGAAAGGTTCTGTTTTAGCATCTGGGAATCATTCTAGTTCTTTCTCCCTCACTTCCCATATCCAACCAACCACCACTTCTCACGGCACACAAAAAATAATTACAAGTGGGATAAAATTACTGGGATTTTAGGTGGTCAGTAACATAGTACCCCCTTTTCTTTGTCCATGGCAGAACCAGTTGAGAAATACAGTGTATCAGAAAGTGGAGATCATAATATTTTTTTTTATACGTAGTAGTTTGTATCTCTTAATCCCCTATTCCTGTATTGCCCCTCCTCCTTTCCCTCTCCCCACCGGTAACCACTAGTTTGTTCTCTGTATCTGTAAGTCTGTTTCTGTTTTGTTATATTTATTCATTTGTTTTATTTTTTAGATTCCACATATAAATGATAACACAGTATTTATCTTTTTCTATGACTTATTTCACTAAGTATAATATCCTACAGGTCCATCCATGTTGTGGCAAATGGAAAAATTTTATTCTTTTTTACAGCTAAGTAATATTTCAATCTATATGTACCACATCTTCTTATCCATTCATCTGTCGATAGACACTGAGGTTGCTTCCGTATCTTGGCTATTGTAAATAACACTGCTACAAACATTGAGGTGCATGTATCTTTTCAAATTAGTGCTTTTGTTTTCTTCAGATGTATACCCAGCAGTGGGATTGCTAGATCATATGGTAGTTGTATTTTCAGTTTTTTGAGGAACCTCCACCCTGTTTTCTGTAATAGCTGCACCATTAAATATTACCTTAATTGCTGCTAAACTCCTGAAGCTGTATGAGCTAAACAGACTGACTAGAAAGTAGTGGTAGCCCCTGGCTCCTCTCATACATCCCATCTATGTCTTAAGAAAGTTCTTCTAGGAGTAAATTTGGTGTTGAAAAACTAACGTAATAAGCTTTCTGCCTCCCACTGGTCTGGTAGAGAAAGAAGAAGAGACATTCAAATCCTCAGTGATAACAGATGATTAACATAAAAGATGGACCACTGACTTTCACCCATAACAGAATCTGCTGTCTTCACAGGGAGGAGTAGTTAATGGGTGAGGCAAGAGGCCAGGAGTTTATGTTAGTGAAGTCCATTCACTGGAAACAAGAAAAATGGAAAATACATATACTCCTCCTCCAAAAAGAGACAGGAGGAAAATAGGGAGAGTTTACAGTCTTGGAAATCAAGAGAAGAGAATGTTTCAAGAGGAAAACTGTTTATCACTGTTCAAATGCCACACTTGCACCTGATACTCTGTGCCTGGAATTCTTTAAGCTCGTGGTCTATCTAACAAGCTCATATTTCTCCTTGCAGACTCAGACAAGTGAGATCTCTGTGAGACCTTCACTGGTAGGCAGAAGGCAGGTAGTTCTGCATCCATCACCTATACTTGCATTGCAGTTGATATTTACCTTTTAAAATTTACCATATGTCAAAGCAATTATTTATACCTCTTCTTTTCCCACCAGAGTAAGAACTCTTTGAAAGCACAGATTATATGTTACACTATAAATGACCCGTACATTTTTTTTATATATAATTTTTATTTATTTATTTTTGCTGTGTTAGGTCTTCGTTTCCGTGCGAGGGCTTTCTCTAGTTGTGGCAAGCGGGGGCCACTCTTCATCGTGATGTGCGGGCCTCTCACTATCGCGGCCTCTCTTGTTGCGGAGCACAGGCTCCAGACGCGCAGGCTCAGTAGTTGTGGCTCATGGGCCTAGTTGCTCCGCGGCATGTGGGATCCTCCCAGACCAGGGCTCGAACCTGTGTCCCCTGCTTTAGCAGGCAGATTCTCAACCACTGCGCCACCAGGGAAGCCCGACCCGTACATTTTTGCTTTAGGATGTTTATCACTACATGAATATCAAAGATAAACAAAATAAATATTTAGGTTGGAAATAACCTAATATCCATTATATGAGCAGATTTAATGATGCATATTTTAATGTAAATTAATAATATAATATATAATTACAATTATGTTAACATATTAAATTGTTAATGAATATAATTAAATTGATTTGTTATAACCACAATAGAATACTAAATATATTCTAAGTCATGGTTTTAAAAGGATATTCAGTAACATAAGAAAAAAAAACCTGACATCATAACTGGGAAAAAAGAAAGGTGCAAAATATTTTTTAAAAATTATATACCAATATTTAAAATTTACAGACATATTCATATGTAAAAACACATATAATTTTTATTAGAAAACACAGCAAAATGTAAAAACACATATAATTTTTATTAGAAAACACAGCAAAATGTAAAACTATGTTTTTTGTGAGTGATTTTACATTTTCTTTATACTCTTCAATATTTTTCCAAATAATAACTAGAAAAATATTATTGTAAAACAAAATAACTATGTAAACCATGGTTCATTGGCTTCCTGTGGTGCACAGTGCTCTTCACATTGTTAACATTCAATAAATCTTGGTGAATTGCTAGGAATATTGTTTCATTGACATTTTAAAAAAATCTTTCAATCATTATGTTCCTATAAATTCTCTGGTGAATTGATCTGAAAGTGTTTATTTAAAATTTTTTTCCCACATTTCCAAGTAGGGCACCCGTGTATTATTACTGACTTCACCTATCCATTCTTCCTCTTGAAGCAAAACATATAAGAGAGCTTCCTGTCATCTGAAGGGTGAATCTTCAGCGTGGCTAGTGGGGTAGACTATCTGCCAATTCTTAAGAAAAACATGCCATGTTGATTTTAACATCTCCAAATTGGATGTATTAAGTTGTTCTTCCAATGTCTGTTCATTTTCTTTCTCTGTTTACTTCTCAGCTACTCCACCCATCCCAAACAGCATTCATTCTGGGTATGTGTATCAGAGTAGTTCATTAAAAAGATTAGTATATCTAAATATGATCATTCTTATTTCATTGTTAAGGAAATTATTTATCCTCCTTGTTTTTTATTATGAAGAAGTATAATTGGCTAGTCTCCTCTAGAGCTGAAAGAGGCCCATAGATCTTGAACTTCTTTGCCTGAAAATATTTTGCTTTTGTGTTACTGTAAGTTGTTTAAATTGTTGCATTTTTTCTTTCTATAGATCTTTCTTATGTAAGCTTTTCTTGTTAAAATTAATACTTTTTCACATTTTTTTCTTGTGTTGACAAAGTTTTCTCTTACAGGGCATTTCTATATTGCCAATGTCTTTACTCAACTCTTTGTACTGATAAGCACAACTCATGATGGACAGCTACTCTTGTAAAAGGTAACTAGGTGCTAACACTTGTACAGAAATCTATGGCCTAGTGAATCTTTGGAGTAAATGTTTGGTGTAAAATTTCTCATGCTTGTGGATGAAAATCTGTCTTAGCAATCAAACCACTTTCCCTTCTGGTTTATAGAACCATATTAGTAAATGCTTTTCATTTTTATCCAAAGTCTCTCCTCAGTTTTTTGTTTTTTGTTTTTTGTTTTTTGGGGTTTTTTGCGGTACGTGGGACTCTCACTGTTGTGGCCTCTCCCGTTGCGGAGCACAGGCTCCGGACGCGCAGGCTCAGCGGCCATGGCTCACGGGCCCAGCTGTTCCGCGGCACGTGGGATCTTCCCGGACCGGGGCACGAACCCGTGTGCCCTGCACCGGCAGGCGGACTCTCAACCACTGCGCCACCAGGGAAGCCCTCTCCTCAGTTTTAATGTTCCTTTTTGGGCATTACCTTACCACTTTTCTTCTATTTCCTAAATGTCAGAATATACCTGTAATTCCAATTACAGGAATTACAGATCTGGTTTTCCCTGGTGTAATAAGCAGACTCTAAGAGAGCTTCCAATAATTGTTGCTTCCTGGGATTTGCAACCTTGTGTAATACTTTCCTCTTAAGTGTAGGTTGGATCTAGTGATTCACTTCTAATGAGTAGAATGTAACAGAGATGATGAGGTGTCACTTATGAGATTAGGTTGCAAAAAGACTGTTGTTTCTGTCTTGGCAGTCTCTCTTACTTTCTCACTTGCTTGCTGATAGAAGCCAGATGGCATGCTTTGGGCTGCTCCCTGGAGAGTCTCATGTGGCAAGGGAAAGAGGGAGGTTTCTGGCCATCAGCCAGTAAAGAACTGAGGCCAACGACAGCCCACGAGGAACTAAATCCTGTCAATGACCATACTGAGGGAGCTTGGAAGCAGATCCTCTGCTGGTTGAGCCTTCAAGTGAGATCAGTCTTAGCTGCCGCCCTAACTACAAGCTTATGAAAATCCTTGATCCCAGAGGCACCCAACTAAGCTGTACTTGGATTCCTGACCCACAGAGATAGTGAGATAATAAATGTGTGTTTTTTATACTACTAACTTTTGGGATAATGCATTGTGAACTAATAGATAACAAACATCTGGCCATGTCTCTTTTCTGATATTCCTATTTAAAGGAAGTTTTATAAGTATATTGTTATGACTATCTCACCTTAAAAGAGGAAAAAATTGAGAATTATAAGCTGTTAGGCTATGCTCAAGTTCAAACTATACCATTTTTCGTTAAAAGAGGTAGATATGATACTGCATTTTTTAGGAAATGATTACCACAATATTGACTAATAATTCCTAGCGTGAGCAATGAGCTGACAAGATGTAGTCCTTTCGTGTCTAATGAGCTAAACACAGAACTGCATAAGTCAATGAGAAAACAGCTCTCATTTCTTATGAAGCAATCTTGAGAAAAATGAAACAAAGAGAACGTGGCCACTGTTTCTCTCAACAGAAGCTGGAGGAAGTGGAAAGAGGGAGGAATGCTGATATTAAATCTGAGTCATAGGTCAGGGCTGTAGGATTTGGCAAACTACATTCTGCTTATTCAAATCAATTTAAGAGATATAAATCTACTTGGTTTAGTCTTAGAGCAAACCCAACTATGGTCAAGTCACATTCTGAGAGGACTCTTCATGCATCACAATCCACTTCTACCCCAAGAGAACATGTTCTGACCAGGAGGATTACCCATTGCAGTGATACAAATTGGGACAATAGCTCATTTTTCAGTTTTTACCTTGTGGTTGTGTCAATGTCACCACCCTCTGCCCCCAAACACTTGTTTGGCTGATTTATCAAAGACAGAAATGTCTGATCTAAGTTGAGCAAATCCAGTTTTCTTGGAAATATGACACTTGAACAGAGCCACATAGAGAATGAAGGTTACGAGTGTTTGCCGTAGCTAAAATCAACAATCAAGAGAAGATTCAACAGTTTTTGATGCTGAAGACCCAGAGCAGCCTTTGTTCCCAGACTTTGTCAAGGCAGGATGATGGTTCAATACGTTTTACACTTCTGTGTGTTAGCTTAGTAATCTAATAAATTTAACTTTCTTGCTTGTGTTAGTCAGAATAATTTTCAGTTTTTTAATAGTTATGCCTTGACCTACCTTATTTATCTAGTACATCCCTTGTAAATAAACCTCTGCTTTAAGATCGTGGTTATTAAAAGTCTGTCATTTAGTCTTCCACACAGGTGAGTTATAAAAAAAGACAAATGGACTGTTTTTATGGCTAAATTAGTTATGACTTTTTTGAGTAAGTAAATAAGTATAAATTTATAATAGATTGATGAGAGCAGGGATATGTGGGATATAAAGATGAATAATTAAGCCATTTCTACTTGATATATTGTTGGTTAGTTTTTCTATAATCCCAACTAACACTTTATTCCCACTTATTTTTCTCATTTATTTTGATTTGACTTCTGATGTAATTTTACATTCACACATAATTACAGATGTGGCATAATATATACACACGTGTTTCATGATTCCACTTACATGAAGTATCTAAAGTACTCAACCTCATAGAAGCAGAAAATAGAATGTGGCTGTGAGGGTCTGGGGGAAGGGGAAATGGGAGTTGCTATTGATTAGGTATAAAGTTTCAGTCCTGCAAGACGAAAAAGTCCTAGAGATCCTTTTTATACCATAGTGCCCATCATTAACAATACTGTATCGTACACTTAAAAATCTGTTAAAAGAGTAGATCTCATGTGTTTTTTCCACAATTCAAAAAAAAACAAAACCAAAAACCTACTGTCAAAGTGACATTGACAAATGTGTAACCAAAATAAGTTGCAGTTATTTTTTTTTTAATTATTTTTTTTTTTTGCTGTATGCGGGCCTCTCACTGTTGTGGCCTCTCCCGTTGCAGAGCACAGGCTCCAGACATGCAGGCTCAGTGGCCATGGCTCACGGGCCCAGCTGCTCCGTGGCATGTGGGATCCTCCTGGACCGGGGCACGAACCCGTGTCCCCTGCGTCGGCAGGCGGACTCTCAACCACTGCACCACCAGGGAAGCCCTAAGATGCAGTTATGACTTTTGATGAGCTTGTACCTTCACAACAAATATAGAATAAAGTATGGAAAATATTCTTAGAAGGCAAGGCCATAAAATCTTGAGTCCATTCTAAACCCAGCAGGACTTTGTGACCTCTTGATACCATAGGACACAGCTTGAGACCAGATCTTGGTTAGGTTGCACACTGACTTCCTGTGGGTCTCATGTAGCTTTTGTGCAGTCTCTCAGGAGGTGGTCTGAATCACCAAGTCTTTGATTAAAACTGCATCAGAGAAATTCTCTTATTACTCTAATTAATTTAGGGCC
Source organism: Tursiops truncatus (assembly GCF_011762595.2). NCBI lineage: Eukaryota > Metazoa > Chordata > Mammalia > Artiodactyla > Delphinidae > Tursiops > Tursiops truncatus. The sequence continues at coordinate 31,534,412 of NC_047044.1, read as the reverse complement.
ATCTAGAAGAGCAAAGTAATATTTTAGTCTAATGTTATCTTACGACGTCTATTATTATAATTTAGTCGTTGGGAAGATTACTTATATTCTCCTTAGAAAAAGAAGCATTTCAATGCAGTGGTTAAAAGCATGATATTTCGAGTTATTTCAAATCTTAAGTCTCCTGGATTTCAGCTGTCCCTCCATTTTAGAGAGTACGGTTCAGGTCATCCTAAGATTTCAATATCAGTGTAATGCAGTGTGTATCAGTGTAATGCTCGAAGGCTGACAAGATTTTTTACTTGATGGATGAATATTTATTTATGTCTGTTTGGTTAACTTTGCTTTGTGGCTGAGCAGCTGTTTCCTCCTGGATATGAAACTATGTTGGGTAAATTGAATGGCACTGCCATTTTCTTTCTCTTTCCACTGCTGCCATTATGTGGGCAGGAAAACAACGCCAGGCATTTATTCAACAAATATTTATTCAGCCCTTATTATACTCCAGAAACTGTGGATAAGGTTGCTAACAAAAAAAATTACAGTTCCTGACTTCACAGAGCTTGTGATCTAGAGTATCCCAAATGGTGACACATGCTTCTACAACTCACCCAACAAACTACAAGGGATCCTATCTCCAAATAAAGGATTTTTTACTTTCTTCCCCGAACAGCATCGCACTTTTGACTGTGGAAAATGTGTGTCAAACTGAGCCTCTTCCTCTTATTTAGATCAAATATCATTGTAAACAGCAAATATAGATTCTGCTGTATGGGATTTTGGTAATTTACTAACTTCCTTATAAATGGAGATTCTTTTATTGTTCTCTGTTGTGCTTGTTATTTTGGTTAGTGTGCTATGCAAACATATACTCATATAATTATTTTTCCTGGAAATCTAATTTGATTCAAGTTTGCACATTAAAAAAGCAAACTCATGGGCTTCCCTGGTGGCGCAGTGGTTGAGAGTCTGCCTGCCGATGCAGGGGAAGTGGGTTCGTGCCCCGGTCCGGGAAGATCCCACATGCCAAGGAGCGGCTGGGCCCGTGAGCCATGGCCGCTGAGCCTGCGCGTCCGGAGCCTGTGCTCCGCAACGGGAGAGGCCACAACAGTGAGAGGCCCGCGTACCGCAAAAAAAAAAAAAAAAAAAAAAAAAACCCAACACAAAAGCAAACTCATTCTGCTAATCTTTGCCATCTATTTTGGTTGCTATTTCAACTGCTGTTTAAAAATGATTCATATAGGACTTCCCTGGTGGAGCAGTGGTTGAGAGTCTGCCTGCCGATGCAGGGGACATGGGTTCGTGCCCCGGTCCGGGAAGATCCCACATGCCGCGGAGCTGCTGGGCCCGTGAGCCATGGCCGCTGAGCCTGTGCGTCCGGAGCCTGTGCGTCTGGAGCCTGTGCTCCGCAATGGGAGAGGCCACAACAGAGAGAGGTCCGCGTACCGCAAAAAAAAAAAAAAAAAAAAAAAAAAAAAAAGATTCATATAAATGCAGAATCAGATTTTAAATTTTATGAGTAAAATTAACTTTTTTCAACCAGACTATTTTAAAAATAGAAATTGCCTTTTGGCTTTTTCTCTTTGAACTCATAATAAACGTATGTTTATAAAATTTTAGATTATGGTAATAATAACAAATAATTTAAAAGAAAAATATCATTGTTAATCCTATCATCCAAAGATGAACAGTATTAACATTTTCATATACATCTTTCCAAAATGTTTAGTAGACATACACATACACAGGGACACACAAAATCTTGCCCTCTACTTTAAATTAAATAATTAAACTTATTTAATGCTGTAAAACCACCTTATAAGCAGCTTTTATCACAAAACATATATCATATTTAGACATATTTAGATTTCAAAAAATATAGAGCTATAGCATATTTTAATGGCTGTATTATAGTCCATTTCATGCCATAATTTATTTACCCAACCCTCACATTTAGTTTTCATTAAATTTTTTGTTCTTAGGAAATCTCATTCAGGTACCTGTGGTTCCTTATAAGACTTGATGTCTGTTGTAAATTTTTTGTTTATGTGTAATCTTTTATTAAAGATAAAAGATCGAGATAAAATATGTCTCTACTTAATAGAGACTCATCTAGCCCATGAGTATTTGATTAAGTATGTATAAAATTAGAAATAATTACACATCAGTATTGTATTATGAAGTAACATTGATTTCATACTTTTCCTTTTCCCTATGCAACAGACACTGGTAATTTGGATTTTGCATTTTGCTCTGGTCACTTTCCATTAGTTTCAAACTGCTTTCCTTCCAAATTTAGTAATGTTTATTCCAGAATGAAGGTATTCAAACTGAACTGTTTCATTAAAGCAGCCAACCTCCAAAGTCAGAATAAAGGGAAATGCAAACATACCACTCATCTAAGAGCCAGGGCATTACCAAGGTAATTCTATCATCTATGTCTTTCTTCCACAATGTGAGTCTCGGCATTCTTGACTACTTGTTTCCCAGGCCACAGCCAGGATAACGAAAGAAGAGAGGTATCTCCCTTACCCCCCATACACACTCAAGCAAGCACACACAAAGGCAAAAGTATTGAGAATTTATCACTGAGTGACATCTAGTCCTGTCTCCCATTCCTGGTACTTTCATTATGGTCTTAGTTTAGGGGGACAGGATTAGAAAACAAGGGAGGCCTTATAAACTCTCCTTAATAAGGCATGTAATAATAATTACCAGTATTTATTTAATTTTTATTTAGTACCAGGAATTGGCCTAAGTCTTTTTTATGTGTTAATCATTCTACAAATCCCATGAAGACGTTATCATTAGCAGTTTATAGATGAGGAAATTGAGGCACAGAGGAATTTAGCAACTAGAGTCAAACAGCTAACGAATGGCAGAACAGGATTCAAATCCAGTCTAATTTTAGAGCCTCCCGTCCCAACCAATTTGGTGTGTCTCTGTCTATAGTTTTATCAAGTCAACTAAATGAAATGCATGCTTAGCAGCTCAGGAATCTAAATTTGTGACGAGATTGATCTATTTAACTTGGATTAAGAATTTATCTCCTTACCTTGGATTAAGATTAATCATTAGAATCAAGCAACATTTTAAAAATTGATGATTATTAGTCCTCATAAACACTGTTGTAGCTCTATGACCTCAAATTATGTTGTCAGTGCCACCACGCCCTGTGGGGCCAGGGGCATCTTTCCAAATGTTGATGCTCCTTATCTTTCAAAACTCTCAGCTGTTGGTCCTGCCACTGCCAATTCCATTGCATGCTATCGTAAATCCTCCACAGCCACCATTTTGTCCCATTGGTGTAAATGTTGTCATTACCACCACCATCCCTTGCCACAGATTCCAGGCGCCATGCACCAGGATGGGCCCAGTGAGGCCTGAGTCTCACTGGCATACTTCCTGAGGCAAAGCTTTATCTTCCTTTGGAACTGGGGTTTCATGTTGGGGCCACATCTCTAATTTTCCCTTGATACTCCCTCCTCTTGAATAGAGTTTCACCTTCAGCCAGAGAAACTCCATCTTCATTCTTCAATCATACTTCCTAAGAGTTAACCTCATCCCCCATCTCCAGTCCCACCATTAACCTCTCATCCCCTACTTTGGTTTCCCTATTTTTTTAATAGAGAGGAGGAGAATTTTCTTTAGTAGTTTTATGTCCACATGGACCTAAGCTGTATTATAGGTCCTTTTCCAAACTTGTGTGCTTGGCTTCCGAACATGCACTTAACATATTTAACTTGTAAACTTCACTTTATGATGTTTAGGATGTCCTTTTGTCCTTTAAGGAGCTAATCCTCTTTCAAAACAAAACTAACTATAATTGTTCATGATACAAGGAGATTCGTGTGCTTAGACAAACTTGAGCATGAATATTTTGCCTAAATATCTCAAGCAATACCTTTGTGCCATTCAGAAAAGGTCACACATAAGCAAACAACAAGGTAAGCCCATGCATATCAAGCAGTGAATGTTTGTGCTCTGCTACATTTCTGTTGGCACTTCTCTCAGCTTAAAGTGTCAAGGGACAAAGGAATGAAATAATGCCTGTGTGTTCCGCTGTAGATTTTCCATTTGTATTTAATATTAATTGGAGCCGAGTCAGCAAGAGGTCAATAACCAGTCAGTATGCATCATGTTGTCTAAACTCAGGATACTGGTCAAGGACCAAGAGGAACAAAAGAAAGTTTTGGCTACATTCAATCAGAAGTCCTAATGTGAATGTATTTTTATTTAGAGAATGGCTGAAAATAGAACACTCTTTAAAGATATGCAGTTGAAAAGTCAAGACTAGTTAAACATAATGAAATTAATTAGATCATTAGCTGCTTTGTATCTTTAATTAAGATATATTTTAAGATAAATTTCACCTTTCTAAACTGGCTAAAATAGCACAAGTTGATCTAGTGTAGCAGTTTTCTGTTAGCAATGATATTTTAATGACCAATAGAGCTCATTTTGTTCTGTCTGGTTCCTTCCAGCCAAAAATGCTCTTCAGTTCTCTCCCATACATAGGTATTTAACCAAATCCCAGACATGTTAGTACACGTGTTTTTAGCTTGTGACACAACTTTACAAACTTTCTGATTGTGGCTTTCCAGAGAGGAGTTGAATTCCACCTTCTAGAATAACCCAATCACTTACTTTCTTCTCTTTTGCTATAGAGCACCATGTAACTATAAATTTAGGGGTTTTATTCTCATCTTGACTTTGGCTACAAGGTAAATCTTTCACTTATACTTGGTAAATTTTCCTTCTCATTCTCCATGTTCAAATGGTCTCCCCAATCCCTATCCACTTTTCTTAACCTCAGCCTGACCTTACCCTGAAGTCAGCAGGTAACAATGCCTCTTCTTATCAGAGGAAGGAACGTTCCTTAGAGAATTCCTTCAGTTTCCTCACTCTCCACCTCTAGGCTCCTATGTGTACCACTTTCATTTTCAGAGCCAGAAGAACCTCTCCCTGCACACTGGATCATGCATTGGAAAATCAACCACTTGAAATGTCCTCTTTCATTTCTTTAATACCTGTAAAGATACCTAGAATTTAAATTTGCAAAGTAGACATCTTTTTCCTTCCTAAAACTTTCTTAGCTCCTGAAACTACTTGTCTCCTGAATTGTTCATCTAAGTCAATGATGTTGCTTAGGTTTCAAGCTGAAAATCTTCTCAGTCTTCTTGATTCTTACATTTTATTCTTTGTCTCTTGTTATGTTACTCTCCAAACAAACTCACTCATGTCCTAACCAAACTCTACGACTTCTACCCCAGAAATGCTTTTCTATTTTGTCTTCACCTCTTCATTTCCACTGTCACTGCCTTTTTCCAGATGCTTCTTGTTGTTCATTTGAACTTCAGCAACTATCTCCTAGCTGGGTTTTCTCTCCTCTATGTCTCCTTTCACTCCCTTTCATTTTCTACAGAACAGTGGAAGGAAAGAAAGAAGGAAGGGAGGGAGTTATGAGAGGTAGGAAGGAAGGAATGAAGGAAGGAAAGAAGAGAGAGAGAGAGAAAGAGAGAGACAGGGAAAAAGAAAATATTGATCATATTCTTCCTCTGCTTAAATAGTTATTTTGGCTCCCTGCCTACAGGAAAAAGTGCATCTCTTTTCTGACTTATTCCAAATCACCTTTCACATTCTGTAACTAAGCTCTCATTCTGGTGTCATTTACACCACTCCCTGATATGTACCTTACTGTTCTTCTTAGTGTTACCTGCGCAAGTCAGGCTTGTTGACAGATTTATGGCTTCTGATACCTTGTTCCTTCTGTCACCCCCACCTGAATTGTTTTCACCTGGCATATCCTACACAACTTTTCTACCACAGCTCAAATATCACCTTCTCCAGGAAGCCTTCCCTGACTTTTCCAGTAAGTGTTTTGAAGGCCTTTATGCTCCCACATCACATATTTATACTCTTATTGTTGTACTTAATTTTGAATTGCAAATGACCTGTGTGTCAGTGATCAGCTATTTTTCATAGCACCCAGTTAATACCTCCTTAGTGTCTATTAAACCATATGGTAATTGCTTCTTTATATTCTGTGCCCCCACCCAATGCTGAACTTCTTTAAGCTGGGTCTGGGTCTGTCTTCTCCATTTCTTCAACTTCAGAAACTATCATATGTTTAGCACATAGTAAACGTTCAGATGTGTTTGTGGAATTAAAAAATCTGTTCATTTCTCTCCATTCTTTACTAGAGAAAGAAGGGGTCATTCCTTTATTTTTTTCTTTGTGGTATCTAATACTATGCCTGCCATAAGATGCATTCATACATGGTTTTTAAACTAATTAATTCCCTATGGTTATATGATAAATCCATTTCTTTGAGCTGGTTTTCAGAGAAAGTTAATTTAGGAGCTAAGGATCTGAAAAAAAAATGTTCTCATTGGTTAGACATAGTCAAACTCTACATTATTTACTTTACACATCTGAATTTTTCTGAGTCTTTTCCCAAGGGCAGTCTCTTGATTTTAGAGTCATTGAGATGTCATTAATTTACTCAGATCCTGGCTAGATTAGAATTATATGTCTGAACCCCATTTTTGAGTCATTTTAGGCACAATAAATTCTACGGGGGCACTTAATCTTGAAAGTAACGTACAGGAAAGCAATTGTTATGCTTAGGAGAGGTTAAACATCGGTGACGAAGGAGAGGAGAATGCTCTGACTCATTATCACACTCCTTTTATTAATTATTTTAGCACCTGGAGATCTCCCCTCGATAGCCTGACCTATGAGTTGCCTGAGCTTGGCAGGGTAACCGTGGGTGGATGCTGCATGTACAGCATCAAATGGAACCATCTCACAGGAAAAATATGAGCCCCTTCTGCTGTAGCTTGTGCAACTTTGTGAAAAATACATTATTTTTCTTTTTCATAGCTTGGAATTTCTCTAAAAGAAAACAAAAATCTCCCATATATCTTGTATACTTGATTATTTCTAACAAACAATGTGTATTTGTTGGATGCTTACCACGTACCCACTGCTGGAGTAGATTCAGGAGAAGATTCAAAAGCAATGCCATATAAAATTTAGTCCCTGACCTCCTCCAGGAGTTGATAGTTCCCTTGAAGACACAATATCTTGTTATGAAGTTATCTTTTTATCCCCTTAACTTCTCCCTCCCTCCTTCCCTGTATGTTTTCTTTCCCTTTTTTCTCTCTCTCCCCTTCCTTCTTTCTTTCCTTCCTTCCTTCCTCCCTCCCTCCTATTTAGAAAACTCCAGTTGTGTATTAGTATATATTTATCCACAAGACATCTGAGTAATTTACTTCAACTCCTTTAGTCTTTATCTAACTCCTTATTTTTTTTTCACTTTCACAAAAGAAAATGAATTGACATTTAAGTAAATCAGTTTCCTTCCCATGGGTCCTATAGGCAAGTTCAAATATCCTGCCCCGTTGAAAAATTAACTATCCCTCTATTTACAATTAAGTATGGTCTAAAACCAGGAGATAAAAGCAAGGCAAATAGATACAAAGAGGCAAAATTGTGTATATTCCTTTTTCATGGAATTTCTCAATTTGCAACTTGATCTTTAGAAATAAATATGGTTGAAAAAAATTTTCAGATTTCCTAAGAGAGACTGTCAGTAATGTTTGCCTTAGGATGAATCAGCCTAATCAGAATTATTACTATTTTCTCTAATTCACCACTCTTAACTATGCCGTCTTCACACACCGATGTAGTGATCAGTTGAGAAGTATTACAACTTTTGCTACTAGTGATAGTACTACTAATGCTAATGATATACTTTAAAAACCAGAGAGGATTTTTTTTTCTTGGACCCATATCCCTTTCAGTCCTCTGCATCCTGTAATTGTTTCTTGAGAGAAGAAGGAAGAGTCAAATCTCTCATGCTCAGAATGCCCATGGGAGCCTGCTGCAGATGTGAACTTCAACTGTTAGATGTGTCATAGCTGAAAATGCCATAAGTCACAAGCGGAAATCCTTAAACTTTGAAAAGAAAGTATGAAGTTATTTTGGAACTTGGGACAGTGCTTGAATGAGGCAAACTTGGGAGAAGAGAGTAAAGATGGGGGATTAGGATTGATGCCTAGAAAAAGAGAGCAAAAGCAAAAAGAGAAGTAACAAAAGAAGGAATAGGAAGCCTTTGAAAGCAAACTTAATGTATATAATAGCTGTAATTAAAACTGAGCTTGAATGCCTTCAGGAAAAGTTAAGATAATAGATTAGTCCTCACAATACACATGCTTTGTAGGATAGTGGAGTTTTCTGAGTTTTTGTTGTTGCTGTTGTTGTTTTACAGAATTATTTGATAAGTTACCTCAACTCATCATCTTCCTTGTGTGAATGTAATCTTTAAATCCATTAAAATGGAATCTTTCTCCTTCTCACACTTCTAACATGCTATGTTTCCTACCTCACCAAGCAGAAATCAACTTAATTTACCTCCTTCCTTTATTTAGACAAGAGTATATGCTTCAATAGTTAAAGCACAAACTTCTTTAATAAGAATTATACAGAGGCATTGTGATAACAATAAGTCCTTGTCCTACTATAAATAACTTGTTTCAAATATCTGGGGTTACCAGTGAATCTCCATTTTAACTCAAGGGTTTAACCGTGGCTGTGTAGCATCACCAATACCTTAGACACACTGAGATTTGACATAGAGGGAATCGTTTTGCACATGGAGCAGTTAAGGAAAGAAAATGTGATAAACGATTTATATCTTGCATATGTTGTTAACCTTATTTAAACTATCAAGTTTAAGGAAGTTGTCCTCCAAAATGCATTTTAACTATTTCAACAGAAAATAGACTGTGAAATGGAACACGTCCCTTCTTCATTTAGACGGCTCAATACTTCCTAGCTGATTGTGATGAGATTACCCAGGACAGTGGATGGGGTGGATCCAGAGGAGGCCAAGTGTTGTCCAATAAGGCACCTGCCTTGTCTTCCCACCATATAAAACATCATTTTCCCTGCAATCTACAAGTTTAAACTTGGGATATTTTTGTTATCAAATGCTTCAACCTGTTAATTGTTTTAGGCTTTCTCTTTATGATTCCATTTTTATCTAAGCTATATTGCTATATGAAATTGTCCTTTCATCCACGTTTTCAAATATATTGGCTTAGAGTTGTTGCTAAAAATACTCTTATTCTCATTTAACTTTGCATTAATTGGTGGTTTCGATTTATACATTTACTTGCATCTTCTAGTTTTTCTCTTGATTAATCTCACCAGAGATGCATCTACTTGGTTGGTTTCTTGATCCTCTGTATTATTTTCAGTTTCATTGATTTCTGTTCTTTCCCTAGTACCTTCCTACTTCTTTCCTTGGATTTATTGTGTTCGCTTTTTAAACTTATTAAATTGTGCACTTAGCTCACTTCAGGCTCCCTTATACTCTAATAGAAACATCCAAAGCTACAAATTCTTCTCAAAGCACCATCTTCCCTGCATTCCATAGTTTTAAATATGGAATCTTTTTATGATTCAATTCAAAATCTTTCTAATTTACCTACTGATTTCTTTTTTAACCATGAAAAATTAGAAGTATACTTTTAAATGTTCAAATATGTATTTTAAAATTTATTTTTAACTTAATTGAATTGTGGCCAGAAAATGTGTGGCATAGAATACCTTTATTTTGAAATTTGTTAAGACATGTTATAACCCAATCAATCTATGTGAAGTTCCAGGTATGTTTGAAATAGTAAAATTTGCATATTTTGGAGGTTAATTTGACTACTGCTTCCATTTCCATAATGATTGTTGATCTATTAATGTTTCCTGTTTTTAGTTGGGTCAATTTTGATAATGTTTTTTCTGGAACTTTTCTCTAGATTTTAATAGGCAAGTACCATGCTGTTGAAAGTAAGAGTATGGTAGATTAGGAATCTCTGGCAGGAGAGCTGCAGACCAGATCCATTGGCTTCTAGAGCAGGGCCATACTTCTTGTGGCACAGAAAGCAGAACCTATTCAACATTCCAAAAAAAAAGCTCTTGGCATACTACTGGGGACCATGGGATATCATCATGATGTAACTCCTTATGCTCTGACCCGCAAAATCATAAGGCTGGACAGGTAAAGCAGCAATCCATCAAACTATGGAGATAGTCCATTTGGGGTTGGGCCTGGGCAATCAAGTAGCCAAGACCTTCACATCCCCTGTATTGAAGCAATGTGTCGCTCTCAAGTCACCCTGCAGGTGTCCCCATAACCACTTAAGGAAGGAGGAAAAATTCTGGGTCTTTGTCTTTTCCTGCATTTCATGACAATATTTTTTAGAATTTTAGTGTTATGATGGCTTTTTAATTTTGATATATATTTAAATATAATGTCAAGTATATATCCTACTAGGCCTAACATAATAATGTTTAAAAAAATAGTAATGGCTAGCAGATACATCAAATTCCTTTTTGACCTCTGTGAAGATGATTAAAGCTTTTTCTTTTAACCCATTATTAAGGAAATGATATTAATAGATATCCTAAGATTAAATCTTTCTTTCATTCCTGAAATTAATTTCTCTTTATTATACTGTATTATTCCTGTAATAGGCAGGTGAGTTCTATTTTCTAATATTAAAAGTTTTGGAATAATGTTGCATTTGAACTATAGTTTTTCTTTTTGTATTCATTGTTACTTAGACTATAGAATTTTTCTTTCTTTTTCTATGATCTGAAATATTTTAAATAGTATCAAACCTCTCTGTTCCTTTTAAAGCTTTGACAGACTTTGCTACTGATGTGTTGAAATATTTGCATTTTTATTATTTATAAACTTACTGATTGCATTAAGCACATCCTTTCAATTTAGCAAATACTTTTATTAGAAACAATTACCTTCTTTAGGACTTCAGAGTTGGATAAAATATTTACTTCCAGAAAAGACCTACATTTATATTAAAGCCATAATGCCTGAGATTAATAAAACACATCCTACTAAATTTGAAAAAATCTTAAAAATCAGAACTCTACACTGTAAACGATTCTTATTATCTAGACTTATCTGTCTCATAGTTGTTTTTCTCAGCATGTCGGTGCAATGACTTGCACAAGGCTGAAAAGAACTTGCTAAAATTACAACCACTAAAATTTTCCAAATTTTAGGAAGCTGTTTGCAGCAGGTATTTTGTTCTTTTCCATGATGGAAATGTTCTGGATAAAGTAGATCAGGTAAAACTATCTTCAGGTTCCTCTGCTAACCTATGTTTACTGTTTAACTTTGTGAATTGGCTTGGAAGTATGAAAAATATTATAACTAAAATAGCAAAGGAAATTTAGCAAAGAAGTACAAAGTTTAATATTTCCTTCTCTACTTTGTACATGTGTGTTCCTGAGCATGTTCTTTAACTATTCATGATTTTCTTTATAATATTGGAAAAATACTGGCTAAATCTACTTCATACTTTTTGGGTTGTGTGAACTAGATGTGAAAAAAAATATTATGCTGTTCTTTTTACTTTGATCTATTAATTAAAACATTTAGAATAATTAAAATAATAAATATTACAATAAAACTTCTATAAAAATCCAGGATTTTTATAGAAAAACAAAAGGGGAAAAATAAAGACAGATAAGGAACAAGGTATGCTGTCTCTGCCTCTCTCTAGAAGAGATGAAGGCTAAAGTGGGTGGGAAAGGGATTGTATGTATTATGTCTTTACTTAGACACCTACTGTTTAGCTAAGTAGAGGCTTCATAATTGGTTATTCAGTGATTCTGCTTCTATAACTTGCCAAGAAATTTTATATTATCTGCATGACTAGGTGGTCGAGAAGAAGAATGATTTAGACGGAGACAAATCACTTTAGAAACAACTATAATATTCTAGTGAGAAAGTAACACACACTGATTTGATGAAGGAACGATTTCAGTTGCTCTGAAGAATGTTCCACATTCTAGGTTGTTGGAATGTTTCCTCATCGTATTACCTAACTTTTCTTAAATAGTCTGTTATTTCCAGAGAATTTAGATGTAAGTCTTGGTTAGATTTAGATTCTTTCTTTTTTAAAGTCAGACTATTTCAAAGGTCATTCTGTGCTGATCGTATTGCCTCACATCAGACAGCACTGAGTTTCTGGCTTTTAATGACGCTGAGATTGTTCACTCAGTTCAAATGGTGGAAGCTTGATCTCTTCACTTCAAATTTCCCCATCAACTTTTCATTTATTTTGTTTTAACTGTCCATTAATGATCCTTGCCTGAGTCACTTACTTCTTGCAGGATTGCAAAATGGGGATTTTCTGATGATATCATTTGCTTGCTTGTGTTACCAGGAATTTTTCACTGAAAGAACATTTCCTTCATCTACTAGGGCTATTCGCTTTCCCTATCATATATTTCCTATAAAAAGTCAGGATAAAGTCTTAACATCTTTCCTTAATTATCAATTTACAGAGATAAATTGGTGCCACAGCACCCCCAATGGTAAATGGTTTTGAAAAATTCTCCCTATGGAAGATGAAGGTGAAGCTGTTGGGGACATTTGCTTATCCATTTTTCTTTTTATTCTTAACAATTGGGTTGTAAATTTTTTTTTAAGATGATCTCAAACTCTGCATTTAATTTTGCAAATCTATTTGAAATACTGTTTACATGTATATTTGTGTTTCACTGGTTTCAGTGTTCACTGTTAAAAATATCAAGCAGTGATTTCTACCTTGCTGATTTCTTAATCTGGCTTCACCCATTGCGTTCAGACACAAACAATATTTACATTGTATATTCTTTGTTCCAGAGCATAACACATTCAGGTGCACACACACAAATATATCATACAACTTCAACTTCACTGGTCATACAATTCTTCATTTAATAAGTTATTTTTAGATTCCACATATAAGTGATATCATATATTTGTCTTTCTCTGTCTGACTTACTTCACTCAGTATGACAAATCCTAGGTCCATCCATGTTGTTGCAAATGGCATTATTTCATTCTTTTTTTTTTTTTACTTTTCCCAAGTTTGCATTTATATGTGAGGCTTGTTATATTTTGATTAAAAACATTTGTTGCAAACCTATTACATCTTTTTAAAAAAATTTTTTAAACATCTTTATTGGAGTATAATTGCTTTACAATAGTGTGTTAATTTCTGCTTTATAAAAAAGTGGATCAGTTATACATATACATATATCCCCATATCTCTTCCCTCTTGCGTCACCTTCCCTCTCCCCCTCACTATCTCACCCCTCTAGATGGTCACAAAGCACCGAGCTGATCTCCCTGTGCTAGGCGGCTGCTTCCCACTAGCTATCTATTTTACACTTGGTAGTGTATATATGTCCATGCCACTCTCTCACTTTGTCCCAGCTTACCCTTCCCCCACCCCGTATCCTCAAGTCCATTCTCTAGAAGGTCTGCGTCTTTATTACCATCTTGCCGCTAGGTTCTTCATGACCTTTTTTTTGGTTGTTTTTTAGATTCCATATATATGTGTTAGCATACGGTATTTGTCTTTCTCTTTCTGACTTACTTCACTCTGAATGACAAACTCTAGGTCCATCCACCTTACTACAAATAACTCAATTTCGTTTCCATTTATGGCTGAGGAATATTCCATTGTATATATGTGCCACATCTTCTTTATCCATTCATCTGTTGATGGACACCTAGGTTGCTTCCATGTCCTGGCTATTGTAAATAGAGCTGCAATGAACATTGTGGTACATGACTCTTTTTGAATTCTGGTTTTGTCAGGGTATATGCCCAGTAGTGGGATTGCCGGGTCATATGGTAGATCTATTTTTAGTTTTTTAAGAAAACTCCATAGTGTTTTCCATAGTGGCTGTATCAGTTTACATTCCCACCAACAGTGCAAGAGGTTCCCTTTTCTCCACACACTCTCCAGCATTTATTGTTTGTAGATTTTTTGATGATGGCCATTCTGACCGGTGTGAGATGATATCTCATTGTACTTTTGATTTAAATTTCTTTAATGATTAATGATGTTGAGCGTTCTTTCATATGTTTGTTGGCAATCTGTATAGCTTCTTTGGAGAAATGTCTATTTAGGTCTTCTGTCCATTTTTGGATTGGGTTATTAGTTTTTTTGATATTGAACTGCATGAGCTGCTTCTAAATTTTGGAGATTGGTCCTTTGTCAGTTGCTTCGTTTGCAAATATTTTCTCCCATTCGGAGGGTTGTCTTTTCATCTTGTTTATGGTTTCCTTTGCTGTGCAAAAGCTTTTAAGTTTCATTAGGTCCCATTTGCTTATTTTTGTTTTTATTTCCATTTCTCTAGGAGGTGGGTCAAAAAGGATCTTGCTGTGATTTATATCACAGAGTGTTCTACCTATGTTTTCCTCTAAGAGTTTGATAGTGTCTGGCCTTATATTTAGGTCTTTAATCCATTTTGAGCTTATTTTTGTATATGGTGTTAGGGAGTGTTCTAATTTCACTCTTTTACATGTAGCTGTCCAGTTTTCCCAGCACCACTTATTGAAGAGGCTGTCTTTTCTACATTGTATATTCTAGCCTCCTTTATGAAAAATAAGGTGACCATATGTGTGTGGGTTTACCTCTGGGCTTTCTGGCCTATTCTATTGACCTATATTTCTGTTTTTCTGCCAGTACCATACTGTCTTGATTAATGTAGCTTTGTAGTATAGTCTGAAGTCTGGGAGCCTGATTCCTCCAGCTCCATTTTTCTTTCTCAAGATTGCTATGGCTATTTGGGGTCTTTGTGTTTCCATACAAATTGTGAAATTTTTTATTCTAGTTCTGTGAAAAATACCAGTGGTAGTTTGATAGGGATTGCATTGAATCTGTAGATTGCTTTGGGTAGTATAGTTATTTTCACAATGTTGATTCTTCCAATCCAAGAACATGGTATACTTCTCCATCTGTTTGTATCATCTTTAATTTCTTTCATCAGTGTCTTATAATTTTCTGCATACAGGTGTTTTGTCTCCTTAGTAGGTTTATTCCTAGATATTTTATTCTTTTTGTTGCAATCGTAAATGGGAATGTTTTCTTAAATTCACTTTCAGATTTTTCATCATTAGTATATAGGAATGCAACAGATTTCTGTGCATTAATTTTGTATCCTGCTACTTTACCAAATTCATTGATTAGCTCTAGTTTTCTAGTAGCATCTTTAGGATTCTCTATGTATAGTATCATGTCATCTGCAAACAGTGACAGCTTTACTTCTTTTCTGATTTGGATTCCTTTTATTTCTTTTTCTTCTCTGATTGCTGTGGCTAAAACTTCCAAAACTATGTTGAATAATAGTCATGAGAGTGGGCAGCCTTGTCTTGTTCCTGACCTTAGTGGAAGTGGTTTCAGTTTTTCACCATTGAGGACAATGTTGGCTGTGGGTTTGTCATATATGGCTTTTATTATGTTGAGGAAAGTTCCCTCTATGCCTACTTTCTGGAGGGTTTTTATCATAAATGGGTGTTGAATTTCGTCGAAAGCTTTCTCTGCATCTATTGAAATGATCATATGGTTTTTATTCTTAAATTTGTTAATATGGTGTATTACATTGATTGATTTGCATATATTGAAGAATTCTTGCATTCCTGGGATAAACCCCACTTGATCATGGTGTATGAGCCTTTTAATGTGCTGTTGGACTCTGTTCGCTAGTATTTTGTTGAGGATTTTTGCATCTATATTCATCAGTGATATTGGCCTGTAGTTTTCTTTCTTTGTGACATCCTTGTCTGGTTTTGGTATCAGGGTGATGGTGGCCTCATAGAATGAGTTTGGGTGTGTTCCTCCCTCTGCTATATTTTGGAAGAGTTTGAGAAGGATAGGTGTTAGCTCTTCTCTAAATGTTTGATAGAATTCGCCTGTGAAGCCATCTGGTCCTGGGCTTTTGTTTGTTGGAAGATTTTTAATCACAGTTTCCATTTCGGTGCTTGTGATTGGTCTGTTCATATTTTCTATTTCTTTCTGGTTCAGTCTCAGAAGGTTGTGCATGTCTAAGAATTTGCCCATTTCTTCCAGGTTGTCCATTTTATTGGCATAGAGTTGCTTGTAGTAGTCTCTCATGATCCTTTGTATTTCTGCAGTGTCAGTTGTTACTTCTCCTTTTTCATTTCTAATTCTTTTGATTTGAGTCTTCTCCCTTTTTTTCTTGATGATTCTAGCTAATGGTTTATCAATTTTGTTTATCTTCTCAAAGAACCAGCTTTTAGTTTTATTGATCTTTGCTATCGTTTCCTTCATTTCTTTTTCATTTATTTCTGATCTGATCTTTATGATTTCTTTCCTTCTGCTAACTTTGGGGGTTTTTTGTTCTACTTTCTCTAATTGCTTTAGGTGTAAGTTTTGGTTGTTTATTTGAGATGTTTGTTTCTTAACGTAGGATTGTATTGCTATAAACTTCCCTCTTAGAACTGCTTTTGCTGCATCCCATAGGTTTTGGGTCATTGTGTTTTCATTGTCATTTGTTTCTAGGTAATTTTTGATTTCCTCTTTGATTTCTTCATTGATCTTTTGGTTATTAAGTAGTGTATGGTTTGGCCTCCATGTGTTTGTATTTTTTACAGATTTTTTTTCCTGTAATTGATATCTAGTCTCATAGCGTTGTGGTTGGAAAAGATACTTGATATGATTTCAATTTTCTTAAATTTACCAAGGCTTGATTTATGACCCACGATATGATCTATCATAGAGAAAGTTGTGTGAGCACTTGAGAAGAAAGTGTATTTTGTTGCTTTTGGATGGAATGTCCTATAAATATCAATTAAATCTACCTGGTCTCTTGTGTTATTTAAAGCTTGTGTTTACTTATTTATTTTCATTTTGGATGATTTGTCCATTGGTGAAAGTGGGGTGTTAAAGTCCCCTATTATGATTGTGTTACTGTCAGTTCCCTTTTTATGGCTGTTATTTGCCTTATGTATTGAGGTGTTCCTATATTGGGTGCAAAAATATTTAAAATTGTTTTATCTTCTTCTTGGAGTGATCCCTTGATCATTATGTAGTGTCTTTCTTTGTCTCTAGTAATAGTCTTGTTTTAAAGTCTATTTTGTCTGATATGAGAATTGCTACTCCAGCCTTCTTTTGATTTCCATTTGCATGGAATATCTTTTTCCATCCCCTCACTTTCAGTCTGTATGTGTCCCTAGGTCTGAAGTGGGTCTCTTGTAGACAACATATATACGGGTCTTGGTTTTGTATCCATTCAGCCAGTGTATGTCTTTTGGTTGGAGCAATTACTCCATTTATTTTAAGGTAATTATTGATATGTAGTTCCTATTACAATTTTCTTAATTGTTTTGGGTTTGTTATTGTAGGTCTTTTCCTTCTCTTGTGTTTCCTGCCTAGAGAAGTTCCTTTAGCATTTGTTGTAAAGCTGGTTTGGTGGTGCTGAATTCTCTTAGCTTTTGCTTGTCTGTAAAGGTTTTAATTTCTCCATCAAATCTGAATGAGATCCTTGCTGGGTAGAGAAATCTTGGTTGTAGGTTTTTCCCCTTCATCACTTTAAATATGTCCTGCCACTCCCTTCTGGCTTGCAAAGTTTCTGCTGAAAGATCAGCTGTTAACCTTATGGGGATTCCCTTGTATGTTATTTGTTGTTTCTCTGTTGCTGCTTTTAATATTTTTTCTTTGTTTTTAATTTTTGACCATTTGATTAATATGTGTCTTGGTGTGTTTCTCCTTGGATTTATCCTGTATGGGGCTCTCTGTGCTTCCTGGACTTGATTAACTCTTTCCTTTCCCATATTAGGGAAGTTTTCAACTATAATCTCTTCAAATATTTTCTCAGTCCCTTTCTTTTTCTCTTCTTCTTCTGGGACCCCTATACTTTCAGCGTTGGTACCTTTAATGTTGTCCCAGAGGTCTCTGAGACCGTCCTCAATTCTTTTCATTCTTTTTTCTTTATTCTGTGCTGCAGTAGTTATTTCCACTATTTTATCTTCCAGGTCACTTATCTGTTCTTCTACCTCAGTTATTCTGCTATTGGTGTCTTCTAGAGAATTTTAAATTTCATTTATTGTGTTGTTCATCACAGTTTGTTTGCTCTTTAGTTCTTCTAGGTGCTTGTTAAACGTTTCTTGTATTTTCTCCATTCTATTTCCAAGATTTTGGATCATCTTTAGTATCATTCTGAATTCTTTTTCAGGTAGACTGCCTATTTCCTCTTCATTTGTTAGGTCTGGTGGGTTTTTACCTTGCTCCTTCATCTGCTGTGTGTTTCTCTGTCTTCTCATTTTGCTTAACTTACTGTGTTTGGGGTCTCCTTTTCACAGGCTGCATGTTCATAGTTCACATCGTTTTTGGTGTCTGCCCCTAGTGGCTAAGGTTGGTTCAGTGGGTTGTGTAGGCTTCCTGGTTGACGGGACTAGTGCCTGTGTTCTTGTGGATGAGGCTGGATCTTGTCTTTCTGGTGGGCAGGTCCATGTCTGGTGTTGTGTTTTGGGGTGTCTGTGGCCTTATTATGATTTTAGGCAGCCTCTATACTAATGTATGGGGTTGTGTTCCTGGCTTGCTAGTTGTTTGGCATAGGGTGTCCAGCACTGTAGCTTGCTGGTCGTTGAGTGGAGCTGGGTCTTGGCATTGAGATGGTAATCTCTGGGAGATTTTTGCCTTTTGATATTAGATGGAGCTGGGAGGTCTCTTGTGGACCAATGTCCTGTACTTGGCTCTTCCACCTCAGAGGCACAGCTCTGATGCCTGGCTGGAGCACCAAGAGCCTGTCATTCACACAGCTCAGAATAAAAGGAGAAAAGAAAGAAAGAAAGAAAGAACATAAAACATAATAAAATAAAATTTAAAAGTTATTAAAATAAAAAATAATTATTAAAAAATTTTTTTAAGTAATAAAAAAAAAGAAGAGAGCAACCCAAGCAAAACACAAATGCACCAATGATAACAAGTGCTAAAAACTATACTTAAAAAACAAAAACAAAAACGTACAGACAGAACCGTAGGACAAATGGTAAAAGCAAAGCTATACAGACAGAATAACACACAGAAGCGTACACATATACACCCATAAAAAGAGAAAAAGGGGAAAAATATATATATATCCTAGCTCCCAAAGTCCACCTCCTCAATTTGGGATGATTCGTTGTCTATTCAGTTGTTCCACAGATGCAGCGTACAACAAGTTGATTGTGGAGATTTAATCCACTGCTCCTGGAAGAAATTTCCCTTTCTCTTCTTTGTTCGCACAGCTCCTGGGTTCAGCTTTGGATTTGGAACCGCCTCTGCGTGTAGGTCGCCTGAGGGCATCTGTTCTTTGCTCAGGCAGGATGGGGTTAAAGGAGCAGCTGATTTGGGGGCTCTGGCTCACTCAGGCCGGGGGCAGGGAGGGGTACGGAGTTCGGGGCGAGCCTGTGGCGGCAGAGCCCAGCGTGATGTTGCAGTGGCCTGAGGCGCGCCATGTGTTCTCCTAGGGAAGTTCTCCCTGGATCACGGGACCCTGGCAGTGGCGGGCTGCACAGGTTCCCGGGAGGAACGCTGTGGATAGTGACCTGTGCTTGCACACAGGCTTCTTGGCGGCCGCAGCAGCAGCCTTAGCATCTCATGCCCGTCTCTTGGGTCCACACTGATAGCCGCGGCTCACGCCCGTCTCTCGAGCTCCTTTAAGCAGCGCTCTTAAACCCCTCTCCTCGCGCACCAGGAAGCAAAGAGGCAAGAAAACGTCTTTTGCCTCTTTGGCAGCTCCAGACTTTTTCCTGGACTCCTCCCAGCTAGCCGTGGTGCACTAGCCCCCTTCATGCTGTGTTCACGCAGCCAACCCCAGTCCTCTCCCTGGGGTCTGACCTCTGAAGCCCGAGTCCGCTCCCAGACCCCACCCGCCCCGGTGGGTGAGCAGACAAGCCTCTCGGGCTGGTGAGTGCTGGTCGGCACCAGTCCCCTGTTCAGGAATCTCTCCGCTTTGCCCTTCGCAGCCCTGTTGCTGTGCTCTCCTCCGTGGCTCTGAAGCTTCCCCCTTCTGCCACACGCAGTCTCCGCCCGCGAAGGGGCTTCCTGGTGTGTGGAAACCTTTCCTCCTTCACAGCTCCCTCCCACTGGTGCAGGTCCCGTCCCTATTTTTTGTCTCTGTTATTTCTTTTTTCTTTTGCCCTACCCAGGTACGTGGGGGGGGCGGTTCTTGCCTTTTGGGAGGTCTGAGGTCTTCTGCCAGCATTCAGTAGGTGTTCTGTAGGAGTTGTTCCACATGTAGATGTATTTCTGATGTATTTGTGGCAAGGAAGGTGATCTCCACGTCCTACTCTTCCGCCATCTTGAAGCTCCTCCTCGTTCTTTTTTATGGCTGAGTAATATTCCATGGTATATATGTACCACATCTTCTTTATCCGTTCCTCTGTCAATGGACATTTACGTAAATTCTGTGTCCTGGCTATTTATATAAATAGTGCTGCAATGAACGTTGGGGTGCTTGTATCCTTTTGTATCAACACTGGAGTGATCATAGTAAATTAGTAAAATACATTATAAGAAGAAGGGGAAGTGGTGGATAGGGATGGGGTGAGAATAAAACAGTATAGTTTTAATTTTTGAATCATGTGGAGGCACTAACCATTTGAAAGTAAAATACAGTATAAAACAATAACAACAAAACAGTAACCCCACCTGCTAATACCTCTATATGGTCAAAGAGTTCTTTGGGTTGCTCAGGTGCTTATCACTGTGGCTTAAATTTTCTCTTGATTTCTGACACCTGGGATTTAAATTTTTTTTTTCTTTTTCTTGTGAGCTCAAGTATGTATTTAAAACTTAAAAAAAAAAAGTATTATCCAGCATTATCATGAATTGGTAGCAGGAGAGATGCTACAGTTGGTTGGCTTTCATATCACTGGAGGCCCAGATTATTCATACAGTTAAGCAGCCAAAGATATTTTTCAACAGTCAAAGAGCAGAAGCATTCTAACTCTGTGAACTCACACAAAGCTTATTTATGTGGGTGTGTGGGAGGCTACGTAACTGACTCTTTGTGATCATCCCTTTCACTTCCCTTCGTAAGTGAAAACAAAAGTCAATGTTGGCTTGCATTTATCATGAAATTCTGAAGTATGATGTTATGTCTATTTTCCCTTGTTAATAGAGAAGAGTTCTATTCCGTGTGCTTAGTTTCAGATAATGAGTGTATTTAAATACACACTACAGGGCTTCCCTGGTGGCGCAATTGTTGAGAGTCCACCTGTCAGTGCAGGGGACGCGGGTTCATGCCCCGGTCCAGGAAGATCCCACATGCCACAGAGTGGCTGGGCCCGTGAGCCATGGCCACTGAGCCTGCGTGTCCAGAGCCTGTGCTCCGCAACGGGAGAGGCCACAATAGTGAGAGGACCGCATATCGCAAAAAAAAAAAAAAAAAAAATACACACTACATCAGAGATCATTAGTTTCATATAGCAAGTTCAAGCCATAAAAATGTTTTAATTCCTGAGTATTATCATCCTAAATAATATAAAGTTGTTGAACCAAGGGTCTTTAAGTATTTCCCTCTTCACATTGGGTTTTAGGAAGTGTTAAGCCCAGTGAAAGATAAGCCTCCACTTCTGATATAAATACACTGTGAGAGAAGTGTCCTTGAGGAGGATGGGGAAGAGCAGCACAAGAAGCCTTGAACCTCATTGGAAACTGAGATTGCTGTGGGATCAACACTGCTGATTCAGCTGCTACACGGATCTGTACATAATTCTTTAGGATTCTTCTCATGGAATAAGCAATTTAAAACGGAGGATCTAAAACAAATCAAGTTGTTGTGGGTTAAATTGTGTCCCACCAAAAACATATGTTGAAGCCCTAACTCCCAGTACCTGTGAATGTGAATTTATTCGGACAGAGTTTTTACCGATGTAATCAAGTTACTATGGAGTCATACTGGATTGGGGCCCACCCTAATCCTCTCTGACTTTTGTAAGAAGGGTACAGTGACAGGCACAGGGGAAAAAGCCATGTAAAGACTGAGGCAAAGATTGGACTGAGCTGCAAGCCAAAGAACGCCAAGGGTTGTGAACAATGACCAGAAGCTAGGAAGAGGCAAGGAAAGATTCTCCCCTAAAGCCTCCAGAGAGAGCATGGCCCTGCCAGCACTTTAATTTTGGACTTCTAATGTCCAGAATTGTGAAAGAATAATTTTTTGTTGTTTTAAGCCACCCAACTTGCAGTAATCTCTTACAGCAGCCCTAGGAAATTTAAAATGCGAGTCAAGATCAAAAGATGTCATTTACATGATCTCCATTTTCAATTACAGTCATCCCCTAGGGGATGCCTGAACCTTCAGAGGAACCTGCATGGACTCAAGATTGAGAGAGTAGTGGCATGGGAAAGTGGTGCTGGTATTTTCTTCTGGGATCCCTACATCCAGTAAAAATATGTCTTTTCTCTGTTTAGGGGCTTGGTGTTAGGAGTGCTTAATTTTATGAAACTCTTTGGTCAATAACATGGAAAACATATACTAAACTTCTTATATATATATATATATATATATATATATATATATATATATATATATATATATAAGTCTTTACTGAATTTGTTACAATATTACTTCTGTTTTATGTTTTGTTTTTTTGGCCGGGAGGCATGTGGAATCTTAGCTCCCCGACCAGGGACTGAACCCGCATCCCCTGCATTGGAAGGTGAAGTCTTAACCACTGGACTGCCAGGGAAGTCCCCTAAACTTCTTATTATAAAAATAATACATGGTTAACAATGTCAACCAATGCAGACTTTATACATGAAAAGCATCCTTCCTTCCTCCTACCGCGATCATATTCTCCAGAGATAAGCACTGTAAGCCATATCTTTCATATCCTTCTAGAAATGTTCTATGCACATACAAGCATTTTCAAAGACATACGTTTAAACACAAATGTGATTGTATTATACACAATAATAATATATTTTGTTTTCTTTAATATATTTTGGATATCTCTTTATAGTGATTCTTACAGAATCTACCTCATTCTTTTTAAAATTGCTTAGTATTCTATTGCAAGGTTGCTAAACTAATATACCAAATGTCTCTTTATGGGCATTTAAACTATTTCCAATATGCCAGTTATGCTGCAATAAATGTGCTTTTGTGTATACCTTTAAGGATTTGTACATGTATATCTAAGGACAAATTCATATAAATAGGAATGCCAGGGCATGCACAATTAAAAATTTGATAAGTACTACCAAATAACTCCTAAGGGGAAATGTTGATACATTTCCATATGACCTAATTCCTACAGCTAATTCAGAGTGCATGAAAGTTTTAAACTATAAAATCATAACAAAATTGATTCAGATAACACTATCAAGGATATATTCAATTTTTAATCAAATTACATAATCATAGAGTAAGTGTTTTAGGGATGAAGAAAGGAAAGTCTTTTCTTTAGATCTTGTCCTTTATGTTCTCTTTCCACCAATAGTCAGAAAAGTCTTTAAGCAACCTTCTAGGAAAGCACTGAGAAATTATTTTGTAACAGATATTTTTCAGAAAATGACTCAGAAGAAAATTAACCTAGTGAAATCCTTGTATTTGCAAAGATCTATGTTGTAGGAAAGAAAGACAGATGCAGCTAAAGCAAGAGAACAACCATTGTTGAAGTCAGTTCTTATGCCTTAAATTTGAACACTTAGGTTTAACTTAGAGACATAGAAATAGTTGTGATTTGTATGTTACCTCTAGTGAAAGGAGTTGACCACTCCAGGATGAATTGTCTCTGTCATTAACATGAGAAGTAGAAGAGAAGGAGTGGATAAGAGTGTCACCAATATCCTTGGGAGGAGTTGATTAGTGACACTAGAATCACACTCTTTTATAGCTCTAAATTATTAGTTGTTTGATATGTATTATGCCCAAGTTTTAGGTGTCTATTAAATAATATATATTCTCTATGTAGTTGTATAGTCACCCTGTATATCATAGACCATCAATGTATATCAGTATCTCTCTTATTCTTCTAAAATTAATTCTTTAATATGGGTTGCACGTTTCACTCAAAATGCTGCATCTTTGTTAAACCTAGAAGGTAAAGATTCCCTTTCAGCTATTGTTCAGAGAGAAATACTCAAGTAGGAAGATCCAATAGAGATTTGCAATTCTCTGAGTTTCAGAATGAAAACTGCTGTTAAGAAACCTGTTTTCCTTATAAAACAGTGCCTGAACAAGATGCATATAGGAAGACTGTGAAGCTACCTGTCCTGTTTTGTCCATCTTTTAAAATTGTGAAAGGACAAGCACATTCCTGCAAAATACACATGCCTGTATATATGTGTGTATGATGGTTATGATGGGGGCCTGTGGGAAATGACATATGTTCCCTTGTGCCAGGTCATCTCACTATCCAGGGTTTCTTTGCTTTTCCAACCCAGAGCACTTGTGGTGGGCAGACATGACTCTGACTCAACCAGTTGGCTTGAGTCTGTGTCCATTTACACTTGTCCTAGACGTATTTTCTAGAGCTGGACCCCATCCATGTTCTCACGTGTCTCATTTCCTGCCATGTGATTCACCTCTGTAGCTCATTTTATCTCCCCTAAATACTCTCTGGCCCATAAATATCCTGCATTTGCTTGAGTTTCTTGGAGACTGTCACTGTTACCTCCCTTCCACCATTAGGGCCACAGCTTTAATCCATGTTTTGCCTCCTACTCATTTTCCTCATATGTACTGATACTAATTCCACTCCAGAAAATAGACCCCATTTCCTTCCCACCAGGCTTTATGGTCTGCAGAGCAAGTGGTGTTAACACCCTGCTGGAAGCTAGAGTTGATTATTATTTTTTTTTTGGTGCATAAATAGCAAAATATTTATTTAATATAAGGGTTTTGTTTTGTTTTGTTTTTTTTTGTTTTGTTTTGTTTTTTTGCGGTAAGCGGGCCTCTCACTGTTGTGGCCTCTCCCGTTGTGGAGCACAGGCTCCGGACGCACCGGCTCAGCGGCCATGGCTCACGGGCCCAGCCGCTCCGCGGCATGTGGGATCCTCCTGGACCGGGGCACGAACCCGTGTCCTCTGCATCGGCAGGCGGACTCTCAACCACTGCGCCACCAGGGAAGCCCTTAGAGTTGATTATTTTATGGCTTGTATAACAAAGGGGTAGGATTCCTAGCATTTCCAGATGGTAGGTAGGGATAGGTGCCCAAACAATACTTTCCTCCAAAGTCCTTCTATCCAGAAGCGTCTGTTTTCCCAAAATTATCAACTCCAGCTATCAAAACAAGTACTTTCAAATGGTAGATTATTGCATAACAAGGAGGAAATGATGGTTCAAATATTTTAATTTTGTAAACAGTTTATCATATATTATGAAAGAGTAGAAAGATTTTCAAGAGTATTGTAACTATTTGCTTTGCCAAACTTTGTCTTTCAGCAAAAGGCAGAATAACAAAGATCTGGAAATGTTATCCTCAGCACAATTCAATTACTGTTTGTATCTGGTTAAGAATTTGCTTAAACGGGCTTCCCTGGCTGTCCAGTGGTTAAGACTTCGCCTTCCAATGCAGGGGGTGTGGGTTCAATCCCTGGTCGGGGAGCTAAGATCCCACATGCCTCGGGGCCAAAAAACCAAAACATAAAGCAATATTGTAACAAATTCAATAAAGGCTTTTAAATGGTCCACATCAAAAAAAAATCTTTAAAAAAAAAAAGAATTTGCTTAAAAACAGTACACATAAATGTGAATATGTGAATGGCTTTCATACAGTAAATGTTCATCCTGGTGTGCTGGAAAGACATATAGAGGTTTAGTAATAAAGCATTATTGCCTAAGAGATAGTTTCCACAAATAAAATGCTGTAGCAAGAACTGGAGACTATCAGAAATTCCTAGAAAGAGTATGTCCTAGGAATTGCAGTAATTTATCTAGCTTGTCATTCAGAATAGAAGAGAACAGGAAAATTTCTGTAGGATAAATAGCCACCACAGTGGTACATAGCCGAACTAGACATATTCTTGCAAGAAACTGAGAATTGGCCCAGGAGATGTTTATACCAGCCTTCTCTTCCAGTTGTAGATTTGAAAAAGAGATTTAACCATTATCCAAGAATGTATGAATTGAACCAAGGGTAATCCACACAATTTGTTGGTTGACAAGTATAAAATTTGAAAACATTTGGCTTCATTCAGGGAATTTCTGGCAGTCCAGTGGTTAGGACTCAGCACTTTCACCACCAAGGCCCAAGTTCAATCCCTGGTCGGGGAATTAAGATCCTGCAAGCCAGGTGGTGCAGTCAAAAAAAAAAAAAAAAAAAAAAAGATTTGGCTTCATTCAATGGTGGCTAGAGAAAAAGAAGCAAGAGAGAGCAATGTAAAACTACTGCAGAGCAAGGGAAAGGAAACTAAAACCTCATAGGAAGAGAATATTTCTGAAAATAAACTAAGATATAATCCATTCTAAGGTTTAGAAAAATGAGTAAACATTCTCAATAAAATGCAAAAACTCTTGCCTTTTCATAAGGGGAAAATCTGATGAGTTAAAAGGGTAACACAAACAGGTAAAAAGGGAGATGACTTAATAAGGATTTCAAGGAAATAAGAAAAAATAGCATGATTAAAACTTATTGCAGAAGCAAAGAAGCAGAAATAATATTGCATAAAATTAAATCAGTGATTTAAAGAAACTTCCAAAGCTTTTCCAAAACACAGTAGGAAAGGGCAAAGGTAAGAAAATTACGATACAGAAGATGAAACATGGAGTAAAAAGAATACAGTATATATAGATAATAGATTTAGCAGAAAAAACCTCATCAAAATCAGAATAAGTAATAAAGAAAAACGTAAATAAAAAATTTTCTGATATATATAGATATATATATCCTGGAGTAATTTTTGATTTATAACCATAAAAGTCCTCTTTTTGTCCAAAATATAGAAAATAAATAAATAAGCAACAACATCTTGACCCCAGCATAGGAATTAAGATACATTCAGACTGCTTATACAACCTTCAGTATCAGTATAATAAACAACATCTAATAATAATCATGGTTACCATTTAACTGAGTGCCTTCTACATGCCACATGATTACACATTTTATCTTCTTAATTAAAACAACAGCCCTGTGAGATAGGTAATCTCATTTGCAGAAATTGAGATTCAGACAATTAACATAACCAAGATCCTACAGCCAGAAAGTTGTCATAGAATTAAAATCTAACCTATGTTTATTTGATTCCAAAATGTGCTCTTTTTATTGTAGTGTGTGGCCTCTATAATACTTAGGTGGAAATGCCTTTGATTTAAAATTTAGTACTTAGCTAAGTTATTTTTAGCAATACAGGCAAAAAAAAAAAAAGGCATCAGTAGATAAGCAAAGATTCAGAAAATATGCCACTTATACTCTCAGGAAAAAATATATTAGTACAGGATTGACTCCAGCTATACTAGAGAATAATAAAAATTAAAACAGAAAGATCAGGTTTAATAGAAAGGCATTGGGGCTGAGCTTTGGAACCATTTATGAAGTTGCTGGAAATAATTATGATGAATCAGGGCTATGGTATCAGAGACAAAAAGGAGAAAATGGATTTGGAAGAATTAATGAGATATTGACTAACCCTGTATGGGGAGTAATGAATTAGGGACAGTCTAGGACAACTCCCAGCTTTATGACTTTAGTATCTGGATTGATGTTGGTAATGACTGGGATACAGGAGGAAGAACAGAATTTTATAAGAAGATGATTAATTTTTAGACACAGAGTTCAAGATTCCTCTGTAATATAGTGGTAGGCAGGGGGTTAAACAGGACTAGTATTCATGAGAAAGGTTTTGGGTGGAGACGTAGACATGGGAGGTAGTCTTAAATTTGGGGGAGTGAGTGAAATCACTTAAATCACTTAAGAATAGCATAAAGAGTGTGAAGAGAACAAAGGACAAAGGGTGGGGAATGTTAGCATGGAGGAACTGAGGAATTGTTATGGGATAACAAAGATTCAGTGAAAGAAAATTTTAGATAGAAAGCAATAACAATGCCAGAGACTCTGCTGAGAGGACAGTAAGATGAAGCATGAAGTATGTCCATTGAAACCAGCACTTGAGAACCTTAGAGAGGCACTTTCAGTGGAGCTGTGTTACTGGGAGTCTGACTCCAGTGAGTTGAGGTAGTGTGGGAAAGTGGAGTTGAAGGAACACGCTTGATTTTAAAAGACTGAAGATATACGAGCACATTTATAGACTGGACAGAAGGATCTCATAGAAAGAGACTGTATTATTGGTGAAACATGAAGCAAAGTCCTGAATGAGATACAAAAGATTGAATTAAGACCAGTGTTGAAGAATTACCTTAGAAAAGAAGAATGAACACCCTGAACATGAATAGCTGTAGATCTGAATGATTTTGTGAAGGGGAGTTGAGACATTTTCCTTCTGACACTTTTCTCTGAGATATTGGATCTAAGGTCATGTGTTGAAATTGCATGAAGTAGAGACCATGAAGAGAATATGGAGAGACTTTCTTTTCTAATTACCACTATTTTCTACACTTAAAGTCATATATGTAATATATATGTAATGCAAAACAAGAGAGTAAACATCAGGAATTCACTATCCAGCTTATGTTCTAGAAAACTCTTTACATGTTCGTTACCAATCCCATCACTCAGCCTCTGCTACAGCTTCAATAAAGGTTTGTGATAGCAGTGCAGAGGAATAGAAGAAAAAAAAAAAGATAATCCAGGAAAATGGAACAATTGTCAAGTGGCACCATGGATCTAGATGTAAATTGCTACTATAAATCTGTAGGAGCACAGATCTTCATGGCTGTCAGATTTTGTTAAGCTGCATTAGTAGCTCAAGTGTATTTAAAAAGAAGCCAGCTTGTAGAACTGCTACAGAAGAACAAAGAAGTTAGAAGTTTACAAAACATTAAGAGAGTACTTCAAATGATCTTCAATGAATCTGCATTCAATACAAAAGGAAGTTTGGTGAAGAATTGGTTGAGAGCTCAAGGACAGTGAAGTTCAACAGACTAAAGCAGGGTTCCACAATAAAATGAAACAGTAGGTTTCATGGAAGGAAGAAAGTAAGGCAGGAGAATCATAAGAGTTTTTGGTTAAGATGGAATATTGAAGACTAAAAGTTTATAGGTGGAGTAGTTTCAGATGATGACTAAAATCTCAGGTCATCTAGTTGTGCTCCTGATGTGGAATGCAGACACAAGTCAGTAGTTCTGAAAGCAAAGAATTATGAAATTACTCTACTGGATGTATTTTCCCTATGAATGCTGAAATTATCTAGGATAACTGCAAAGTTGGATTTGAGAGAAAGACACTGAACCATGTGCCTTAAAATCTCAGAGGTGAGGAGAATCTAAGGAGATCCAAATAACCATCACTTCTAGAAGCAGACCATGCCCTTGCTGGATGTCAAGAACCTCAGGTAAGAGTTTAACATGAGTGTGACTAGTTAGGAAGGTTCCATAGACGTTAGGAAGATTTTATTCCATTGTGTAGGTGAGGGATGATGGAGAGATAAAGAACAGTTTTTGGTTTTGTTTTTCCAGAAGGTTGAGGCAGAGAAGTGCAGTGCAGTATAAAGATGAGAATCCTGGAGAGTATAGGTGATCAAAAGAAACTACACTTTGAATACAGTCCTGATATTTCTTCAGTCTTGATGTTAAAGAAAGAAGCATCATGGATGTAGTTCACCTGACAATATTGTTGCAAATTTGCCTTGGTGCCAGAATTGGATGTGCATCTGCAGTGATGCTGCTGTGAACTTCCTGCAGAATTTGCCTCTTTTGTACCAGTTTAGAATGATGATTATCCAGATGGAAACATTGAAGCATGGGGAATTCTCAGTTGTAGAGATAAAGTAGTTTGGGTTTAAAGTTTTTCTATTTATTCATTTTTAGTAAGCAATATTTTCACAGACTTAAATAAAGTCCGTTGCTACAATCTTCACAATTTCCTCCTCTGAGGTAATTTAATTGATAAATTATTTCCTTATTGTTAATATATCTTTGAATCGGACAAGGAATAGAAAAGAAATACATGTCAATGTTACACCAAATGAGACTACAGTTAAGCAGAACCTCATCCCTTGGCTCTCAAGGTGGAAGAGTTACGGTAGGGGGTTACAGTTGAACACAACAAATGAGATAAACATGTTGCTTGGTATTTTTTTAAGAAAAGGTAAAGAAAAACATAGCTGAGAAAGAACTACAGCTGAGAGAGTGGAAGAGAGCTCTGGTTGTTACAAGAAAAATGAAAACTATGTTAACATTGGGTAAGAACAAGGATTGCAGAAAAGTGGCGTTAAAGCATGAAGATAATTCAAATATTGAGAAGACTATACTGAATATAAATATTTGAAAGCATAACCACTTCAACTGAGCTCAAATCTGTTTTTCAGATCATTTCTAAAATGTAGTTTAGAACATCTTAGGATAGAAGAGATAGATGGAAATACACATGCAAATACTAACACTACACAGAAGAATGAGTTCTCATCATCTGGACATTTAAAAATATAATTGATTGGAGGGGAGTGATTTGAGGGGACTTGGAGTTTCCAGAACATTTCTAATTTTACAATACATATTTTATTTCATCAATAAATTATTTAACCAATTTGATCAATGTATTACAAGGTTTTTTCAGAAAAAATAAGATCATCATAGCTATAAATTACTGTAACAATTGAAAGAGAAAATATAAAAGAAGACAATTGAAATAGAAATGAAGATTGCTGAGGACTCACTCAGATATATGTATATACATATAGCATGAGTATATTTGCCTTTTACCATCACCATTTAAAAATGCTTTGAAAAGTTGACGTTGAAAAGTTGTAAGGACTTAAGAAAGAATATACTTGTGGTTCAGTTGGATAAATTGTTTAATTACCTTTAATATGGCTGGCTTCCATTAATATACAGAACGTTGTCCTAGCAGGATGTTTGCAATAAAAATATTGACATAGTAATTTAAACTGTTGATTGTATCCAGTAAATTTGATAATGCTGTATATGTGACGAGAGGAGAACTGGTTGGAAAGATCTGATTGGTTCAGTTTTCTTTGCTCAGCAAGAGTAGCATTTAATGGGGAAAAGCTTGAATAACACATTTGCTGAGGGCCTATTTTCCATACCAAAAGAACCTCACAGTCACAATATGTGGTTACAATATGTGTTACAAAGCTCATAAAAATCAGCCAGCTGATCATAAAATCATCTTAATAAAGAACAGAAGATCAAACAGATTAGACTGTTTCCATCAGATATTGCCATAAATATTTTCTTGATATAGGTCATTGAGTAGTCATTAATATTTTAGATTATGAAGCCTCCCAGTACTTTGATTATATCTATGGGCCCTCACCTCAGGAAAAATACACGTGTCCATGAAACACTCACATGTTTTTGAGCCTATTCCTAGACCTCAGGGGTTCTTGGATAACAGGTTAAGAATATTTATTGTTGATTAATATCTGAAATATTACCTTTTGGTGCTCATAAAATAACTAAACTTCACCATTAATTCTCCCTTCCTATAATCACTAACTCCTCTTCCCTCCTCTTCCCAGCAACACATCTGTTCTTTTTTGTTCATTGAATTTTAGAGCACTAAATAAATGTGTTCAGACATCTGAGAGATGATAATGTCTAAGAATCCTTAAATAATCACATAGATCTTAGCTCTTCCTTAAGTATCATTAAGTTTGTTTCTGATTCGTTTCAGATTCATTGCTGAGAAGTTCCACAAGTGTTTAAATTCTGTGGAGTCTGATCCACGGTTAACCTTCGGTAGCATGATTCTTGAGGTCAAACATCTTGGATATGTATCCAAATTTTCAGATACAAGATAAGCTAGCACACTTACTGTTTGTTGTAATATTAATTTTATATTTTGGAACATGAAAGACCAACAACTGTTAAAGGATTTAGTTAATCTGGTTTAAAGTTTTATTGAGGTATAATCGACACAATAACTACACATATTTAAGTGTACAATTTGAGGTTTTCTCATGTATAGACACCCATTAAACCATAACTGAAGTCAAGATAATAAACATATTCATTCCTCCCCTAAGTGTTCTCATGCCCATTTGTAATATCTCCCTGTAGACACTTTCCACTCCTTCCATCCCCCCACCATCCTCAGGCAATCACTAATTTGGTTTCCATCATTACAGATTAGTTGGTAATTTCTAGAATTTTAGTAAATGAAATCATAGTGCGTGTATTCTTTTCTTGTTTGGTTTTTGTCACTCAGCAAAGTTATTTTAGGATTCATCCATGTTTTTATGTGTATCAGTAGTTCATTTCTCTTTTACTGTTGTATAGTATTATACTGCATGGATGTACCACAATGTATTTATCTGTTCACCACAAGCCAAAGAATGTAGGGGAGCCTCTAGAATCTGAAAAAGAAGGGACAATGGATTATTCCCCGGAACCACCAGAAGAAAGAGCCCTGCCAACTATTTTAAACTTCTGACCTCCAGAACTATCAGATAACATATTGTGTTGTTTTAAGCCACTAAGTTTGTGGCATTTGTTATTGTAGCAATAAAAATATTAATGCAATGCCTTTATCAGGTTGAAGAAGTTCCTTTATATTTCTAGTTTGCTGACAGCTTTTATAAGAATTGGTGTGAGATTGTCAAATGCTTTATCTGAATCTACTGTGATGGTGATACGGTTTTCATTTTTTATTTTCTGTTGATATGGTGAAGTATGTTAATTAATTTCTAATGTTAAACTAATTATGCATTAGAGTATTAACCTCATTTGGTCATAGTATATTATCCTTTTTATTTATTTTATGATTTGATTTGATAAAACTTTTTTAAGAACATGAGGATAGTGGTTTGTTGTTTTCTTTTCTTTTCAAAAATTATTTAAAATTGAACTATAGTTGATTTACAATGTTTCAGGTGTACAGAAAAGTGATTCAGTTATATATATATATATTTTTTTTCTTTTTCACATTCTTTTCCATTATAGTTTATTACAAGGTATTGAATATAGTTCCCTATGCTATACAGTAGGTCCTCATTGGTTGTCTATTTTATATATAGTAGTGTGTATCTATTAATCTCAAATTCCTAATTTATCCCTCCCTCCACCTTTCCCCTTTTGTAACCATAAGTTTGTTTTCTATGTCTGTGAGTCTATTTCTGTTTTGTAATTAAGTTCCTTTGTATTATTTTTAAAGATTCCACATGTCAGTGATCTCATATGATATCTGTCTTTCTCTGTCTGACTTACTTCACTTAGTATGATAAGCTCTAGGTCCATCCATGTTGCTGCAAGTGGCATTATTTCATTCTTCTTTACGGCTGAGTAGTATTCCATTGTGTGTGTATATATATATATATATATATATATATACACATCTTTATCCATTCATCTATTGATGGACAATTAGGTTGCTTCCATGTCTTGGCTATTGTAAATAGTGCTGCTATGTCCTACTTGGGTGTGTGTATCTTTTCAAATTAGCGTTTTTGTCTTTTCCAGGTATGTGCCCAGGAGTGGGATTGTAGGATCATATGGTAACTCTACTTTTAGTGTTTTAAGGAACCTCCATACTGTTCTCCATAGTGACTGCACCAATTTACATTCCAACAGTGTAGGAGGGTTCCCTTTTCTCCACGCCCTTTCTTACATTTATTATTTGTAGATTTTTTGATGTTGGCCATTCTAACTGGTATGTGTTATTTTCTTTTCTACTAATGTTTTTGGTTGTAATATTGGATTTCCTTAACTTCAGTTTTCTGGATGAATTTGTGTAGAATCAGAATTACTTCTTCCTAAATAATTGGTAGAATTCACGAGTCAAACTATCTGGACCTAGAATTTTCTATGTGGGAAGTTTGTAAACTACAAGTTCAGTTCCTTTAGTAGATATATTGTTATTCACATTAAATATTACTTTTTGAGTGAACTTTGATAGTTTATTTCAAGGAATTTGTCCATTTTATCTAACTTAAATTTATTCATATTCTTTACTTATTATTCTTTTTACATCATGGAATTTCTAGTGATGTCATTTCCCTCATTTTTGGTATTGGCAATCTTTTTTTCTTTTTCCCTAGTAAGTCTGGTTATAGACTGATCTTCTCAAGGAAGCATTTTTTGGTTTCATTGATTTTCTATACTGTTTTTCTGTTTCTAATTCATTGAGTCATTGATCTACACCCTGATCTTTATTGTTTCCTTTTTTCCTCACATAGGGTTTTATTTGTTCTTTTTTTTCCTGTATCAAGATGACCCTATAGTTTCAATTAATTGATTTTTTTAATATAGTAAGGTATGTTGATTTTTCATAGGGTGTCTCATAAGGTGGAAGCTGAATCCTTCATTTAAGATCTACTTTCATTTCTAATACAGGCATTTACTACTATAAATTTCCCTCTAAGTACTGATTTAGCTGTATGCTACAAATTTTAGCATATTGTGTTTTTATTTTCATTCAGTTCAAAATACTTTCTTGTTTCTCATTTGTTTTTTTTCTTTAACTCATGAGTTATTTAGAATTATGTTGTTTAGTTTCCAAATATTTAGGGATTTTTGAAATGTCTTTCTGTAGTTGATTTCAAGTTTAATATCGTTATGATCAGAGAACATACTTTGTATGATATGAGTCATTTTAAATTATTGAGACTTCTTTTATGGTTCAGAATAGACGTCATCTTCCATTTACACTTAAAAAGAATACATATTATAATGTTGGCTGTAGTCAACAAAAGCATACATTCTATACATGTCAATTAGGTCAAGTTGCTTGGTTTAATCCATCCACTCAATCCATTATGGAGAAGGAAGCATCAAAATTAATAAATTTATTGTCTCACAGGTCTGGAGGCCAGAAGTTTTAAACCAAGGTGTAAGTAGGGCCATGCTCCCTTCTGTAGTGCTAGAGGAAGAACTAAATATTCCATGCTTCTGTCCTAGCTCCGGATAGCCTCAGGCATTCTTTGGCTTGCAGATACATCACTCTAGTCTTCCATCTTCACATGGTGCTTTCCCTGTATCTCATAATTTCTTCTCTCTGTGTGTGTTTTCTCTTGTCTTTCTTTCCAGTTTCCCTTATAAGAGACACCAATCATTTTGGATTAGAACCCACCCTAATGACCTTGTTTTAATTTAATTGCCTCTGTAAAGATCCTTTCTCCAAATAAGATCACATTCTGAGGTACTGGAGGTTAAGACTTCAATGTATCTTTTTTGAGGTAACATAATTCAACTCATAACACAGGTCTTGCTTTTTTTGAAATTCAATCTGGCAATCAGTGCCTTTTAGTTGAGATAGGTTGACCATTTACAATGTGATTATTGATATGGTTAAGTTTAAATAAATAATCTTGCTATTTGCTATTTTCTTTCTATTTGTTCCATATGTTATTTTTCCCCCTTTCTCCACTTTTCTGCCTTTTTTGGGGATTACTTTAGTATCAATTGATTCTATTTTATCTTCTTTGTTGCCTTTTAATCTATACTTTTTGTTGTGTCATTTAATGATTGCTCTATGACTTATGGCATACAACTTTAATTTAGTATAGTCTACTTTCAAGTAGTATGAGAATCTTACATTTGCATTTCTTTCTTCTGGGCCTTTGTGTTGCTGTTGTCATATGTTTTAATTTATGCTCGTTAGAAACCCCCCACTAGATTGTTATTATTTTTGCTTTAAACAATCGGTTATTTTTTTAAGAAATCTACATAAGAAGAAAAATATTTTATATTTGCCTGTGTATTTACTTATTCTAGTACTCTTAATTCCTTTTTGTGAATCCAGATTTTATTTATAATATAAGAAATTAATTAGATAAATAAGATATCCCTAATCATCTAACAGTAAGTAAGAATGATTATATATAATCTCATTCTCTTGAGCTTATGTGAAGGAATTTTATATTTTTATAGGAATATTGTTATAAAATATTTTTGGAATTTATATATACAGGCTATTCACTTACTTCAAAAATGGTAATTATAATATTTAATTTATACCAGTGGGAGTATATGAAAAACTGAAAATATAATCATTGAGAAAGAATTTCTTTGATTCATTTTTTAATACATTAGGTCAGTTATTTACAATCATTTCTATATTATGGCACACAGAGAATATGATCTTATCAGTGTGATATACTGAAGTGAACTGATGAGGCTGCTTGATGGGCCCAGGAGCTCTGACTGTCCTTGGCTCTACAAAGTCGTCCAAGGGGTATGAGTATCAATATCAGTATAATGTTTACCTATTGAGAAATTCCACGTTAAGCCACAGTACTTCACTGTGGTTATTATTGATACAATGACCATCAGCCTTATTCTAGCTTCATTTAACAAATCCTTATCATTTCATGTTGGGTGGTAGGAAACAGCAACAAAACCTAACCTGTGACACAATTTTTTATCAAACTTTGGCAAACTTGATGCTCCAACCATAAGTACCATGAAAAATGGTAGCCACATGGGAATAATAACCAAAAGCAGAAAATATATAACTTATCATAGGGTCAATACCTGATAATTTCTGAGACTCATGCATATCTTTATTCCATGATTGTGTCTGACAAAGAAAACAGATTTATAACTGAATGAAAGACATAAAAATTCTTAGTGACATTGTCTTTTTTCCCCCTCAATTCATTGAAAGTAGAAAGTTTCTCTTTCTAAAAGAAGCAAAGGAGAGCCAAACTATATGTCATCACTGAATGACAGTGAATTTCTTTCCACTGAATATTTGGAAAGAAGACTGGAAATATTTAACAGGTAAATTTGCTTATCTTTATATTCAGGTTGATCAAGTTTTACTCAGACTTTAAAGTTCTTAATAATACTGGCCAATGATTCCAGTTGCTGAGTTAAAGTTGTAGCTCATCATTTCCCTTCTGAACTTTTTATAAAACTTTATCTAAAGAATCAGTAGTCATTGTTGGCAAAGCACATGCTCCTCGCAGAGAAGTGCTTTGATCAACAATAATGTCAATGAAGATATTAGTCTTCCCTTTCTAAGTTCAATACTATCACAGTCTCCTAAAAATAATAAAAATAAAGTATAATGCTTGGGTTTGTACAATGAAGCTGTTATGTTAGAATACTGAGAGTGATCAGAGGACTGCTGAGAGAAAACTTAACCTAATAAATCACTGGCCTCTATTCCAAGTGTAAAATCCTTCCTGATTGAAAAAGAGAAATGTTTGAGCTTGAGTCACATTCTTTTTTAGAAAAGAATCAGCATCAGCTTTGACTTTAAGGCATCAATCAATTTTAGTGCCAGCCATCTGTCAGCTTTCAATTAACTAAATAGTTATTATTAGTCATTTGTTGGACTGATACTTGGTTCCTTTGATTTTTTTTGCATTAATACCAAAATCAGCAATTAAATTTTAAATAACTGAATCCTAAAATTGAGAAGATTATGCATTGAGCAAATATGTATTTTAAGGCTATATGTTATAACTTAGAAATGGGGGGCCTCAAGTCCAAGGACTGAAGGACCTCTGCTCAATTTCATCTAATACAAGAGTCTGTAACCTCTTTTTGCAGTGATTTTAATAAATTACCTTAAAAATTTTAGAAATAATATCTTTTTTACAAGGAACTA
Source organism: Tursiops truncatus (assembly GCF_011762595.2). Classification (NCBI taxonomy): domain Eukaryota; kingdom Metazoa; phylum Chordata; class Mammalia; order Artiodactyla; family Delphinidae; genus Tursiops; species Tursiops truncatus. The sequence goes on along the minus strand of NC_047044.1, from coordinate 31,496,977 downwards.
TTTCCACTTTTTTTTGTTGTTGTTGAATAACATTTTTTAGCTGTTTTATTCACACAAACACTTAATTAATACTTATTATTGTTCATTAATACTTATTCATTAGATGTACATTTATTAAATACCTACTATGTAGCCAGCCTGTCTTTTATAGTTGAGAAAACTAATGAAAAGTCATGGTGTCTGTTCTCTAAAACTTTTTGATTTTCTTGGGGGCTGGATATTTAAGTTACTAATTATGGCTATGTAGTAAGTGTTCTCAGAGAGGTAGATTTTATGAACTAAGTGAAATGAACTATGTGAATGAAGTTTAGAGTTACAACGTTGGGTGAAAAGCAAATCCCAGATGATTACTTAAACTCTGACAATATTTCTGAAAAGCTAAAAAACAAGCACAACCAAATATTTAGGGATACCTCTGAAACACACTGAAATAATAACGTTGATTATTATAATGATGATGAAAGCTTTAGGGATAAAGCTCTTTTAGGGATAAGTCAGGATAATGGCTAAAGGGGAAGAGATCACTGAGAAACACCAGCTAGATGTAACAGTATTGGTATTGTAACCTAAACTGGGTGGTAAAATGTGTTAATTTTATTATTATAATTCATAGCATGAGCATGTGTTTTCTGGGTATGTATGATTTTGTTGAATTGTTTTACTTTTTATTGAGGAAAATTTCAATCTTATACAAATGTAGAGAGACTAGTATAATATACCTCATGTTCATGTCACCAGCATCAGTGTGGATTAATTTATGGAAAATTTCATTTAATCCAATGCCCCACCCACATTATTCCCTTGATAATTTTTTTTTTAATATATACATATATCCACCCTTTTTCTGATTCCTTTCCTCTATAGGCAATTACAGAGTATTGAGTAGAGTTCCCTATGCTATACAGTATGTTCTTATTAGTTATCTATTTTATAAATAGTAATGTGTATATGTCAGTCCCAGTCTCCCAATTTATCCCTCCCCCTCCCTTACCCCTTGGTAACTGTAAGTTTGTTTTCTACATCTGTGACTCTATTTCTGTTTTGTAAATATGTTCATTTGTACTGTTCTTTTAGATTCCACATATAAGTGATATCATATATTTGTCTTCCTGTCTGGCTTACTTCACTCAGTATGACAATCTCTAGGTCCATCCATGTTGCTGCAAATGGCATTGTTTTTGTTCTTTCTTATGGCTGAGTAATATTCCATTGTATATATGTACCACATCTTCTTTATCCATTCCTCTGTTGATGGACATTTAGGTTGCTTTCATGTCCTGGCTATTTTAAATAGTGTTGCAATGAACATTGGGGTGCAGGTATATTTTCAAATTATGGTTTTCTATGGGTATATGTCCAGGAATGGAATTGCTGGGTCATATGGTAGTTCTATTTTTAGTTTTTTAAGGAACCTGCTTGCTATTCTCCATAGTGGCTGTACCAGTTTACATACCCACCAACCGTGTAGGAGTGTTCCCTTTTCTCCACACCCTTTCCAGCATTTATTGTTTTTAGACTTTTTGATGATGGCCATTCTGACCGGTATGAGGTGATACCTTATTGTAGTTTTGATTTGCATTTCCCTAAAAATTAGTGATGTTGAGCATTTTCTCATGTGCTTTTTGGCCATCTGTATGTCTTCTTTGGAGAAATGTCTATTTAGCTGTTCCACCCATTTTTTGATTGGGTTGTTTTTTAATATTGAGCTGCATGAGCTGTTTGTATATTCTGGAGATTAATCCCTTGTTGGTTGCTTTGTTTGCAAATATTTTCCACAATTCCATTATCATTCTTTAAAAAATTAAACCTAATTCCTCAGAATTATCAAATATCCAGTGTTTAAATTCAAATTTCCCATTATCTCATTATTTTAAAAGTATATATATATATATATATATATATACATATATATATATATATATATATACATACAGTTAAAATTAGGATCCATACAAGGGACAACCATATATTAAATCTATAGGTTCCCTTTCATATGTTTTTTCTTCATTTTAAAAATTGACTTTTTTCAAACAGAAGTTTTAGGCTCACAGCCATATTGAGCAGAAGATACAGAGATTTCCCACATACTCCCTGCCCCCACTTATGCATTATCCCCCATTATCAACATCCTCCACCAGAGTGGTACATTTGTTATAACTGATGAACATACACTCACCCATCATAATCACTCAATTCATAATTGATATTATGGTTTACACAGTCTGTGGTTTGTACAAATGTATCCACCATTATGGAATCTATACAGTGTATTTCACTGCTCTAAAAATCTGTGTTCTACCTCTTCATGCCTCCCTCCCCCATAACTCCTGACAATCACTGATCTTTTTTACTTTCCCCATAGTTTTGCTTTTTCCAGAATGTCACATAGTTGGAATCATACAGCATGTGGCCTTTTCAGATTGGCTTCTTTCACTTAGTAATATGTATTTAAGGTTCTTCTATGTCTTTTCCTGACTTGATAAATCTTTTCTCTTTAGTGATGAATAATATTCCATTGCCTGAATGTACCATAGTTTATTTATTTATTCACCTATTGAAGGACATCTGAGTTTCTCCCAAGTTTTGGCAATTATGAACAAAGTTGCTATATATATCTGTGCACAGGTTTTTGTGTGGACATAATTTTCAATCCTTTGGGTAAATACCAAGGAGCATGATTGCTGGATCATCTGTGAGGTTGTATAGTGTTATTTGAAAATGTATTTGGATTAGTTATAATGTATATTGCAAACTCTAGGGCAACCACTGAAATAAAGTTAAAAAAAAAAGTATAACTGATATGCTCACAGTGTGAGTACACCAGATCATCCTAATTCCTCCTTCCATACCTTGTATAACTGCTGTCATTCATTTCACTTATACATAGGCATATATATATATGTCTATATATACATACATAGTTGAATATATTGTTACTATTATTATTTTGAACAATTAGGTCAATTGAAAATAAGAAAAATAAAAGTTTTTATTTTACCTTCACTTGTTTCTTCTCTGATGCTCTTCCTTTCTTCATGGATACAAGTTTCTGTCCTATAGCATTTTTTATCTGTCTAAAGAATTTCTTTTAACATTTCTTGCAGTATAGATCTCTGATAACAAATTCCCTCAATTTTTGTTTCTCTCAGAAACTCTTTCTTTCTCATTCACTTTTGAAGAATAATTTCACACAGTATGGAATTCTAGGCTGATGTTTTTTTGTTTTCTCAATACTTTAAATATTTCACTCCACTCTTGCACTGCTTGCATGGTCTCTGAGAAGTTAGAAGTAATTCTTATCTTTGTTCCTCTGTAGTAAAATGTTTTTCCTCTGGCTTCTTTCAGGATTTCTTTTTATCTTTGATTTTTTGTAGTTTGAAAATGATACGCCTAGGTTAGGTTGTTTGTTTGGGGTTTTTTTTGTGGGTTTTTTTTTTTTTTTTTTGGTGGGGACAGTTGGTCATTTATATGGTTTCGTGTTCTCTGAGCTTATCAGATTGGTGGTTTGTTATCTGACAATTTGTGGAAATTCTCAGGGGGAGAGGAAAAATGTAGAGAGTAGTACATTATTTTTCCAGACATTTCTTTTGTTCAATTCTCTCTTTTCCTTTTGCAATTCCCATTACCTCTATGTTACACCATTTGTAATTGTTCCATAGTTTTGGGATATCCTGTTCTTTTTTTAAGTCTTTTTGCTCTTTGCTTTTCAGGTTTGGATGTTTTTAGTGAGATATTCTCAAGCACGGAGGTTCTTTCCTCAGCTCTGTCCAGTCTACTAATGAGCCCATCAAAGGCATTCTTTATTTCTGTTACAGTGTTTTTTTATCTCTGGCATTTCTTTTTGGTTCTTTCGTAGAATTTCCATCTCTCTGCTTACATATTCGATCTATTATTGCTCTATAAGAGCCTTAGCAGCTTTATTGAGATAGTTGACATAAAACATTGTATAAGTTTAATGTGTATAATGTGATTATTTGATACACATATACATTGTGAAATGATTACCATACTAAATTAATGCATACATCATCTCAAATAATTACCATTTTTTAAGCAGCCACATAGCACAGGGAGATCAGCTCTGTGCTTTGTGACCACCTAGAGGGGTGGGATAGGGAGGATGGGAGGGAGACGCAAGAGGGAGGAGATATGGGGATATATGTATATGTATAGTTGACTCACTTTGTTATACAGCAGCAACTAACACAACATTGTAAGTAATTATACTCCAATAAAGATGTTAAAAAAAAAACCAGTGAGATACAATTATGTACCTATTAAAATGGATAAACTGGGAAAAAAAATACCATTTTTTGTTGTTAGTGGTGAGAACATTTAGGATGTACTCTTTTAGGAACTTTCAAAAATACTATATGGTATTGTTAATTATGAACACTATGGTGTACATTAGATCTCTAGAAGCTATTCATCTTACTGGAAGTTTATACTCTGATCAACATCTTCCCTTTTCGCTCACCTCCCAGCCCCTGGCAGTTACCCTCTGTTTCTATGAGGTTGAGCCTGTGGCATCTTAATCACAGCTGTTTTAAATTCCAAGTCTGTTAATTCCAACATGTCTGCCATATCTGAGTCTGATTCTGATGCTTGCTTTGGCTCTTCAAACGGTGTTTTTTTTTTTTTTTTTTTTGCCTTTTTGTATGATTAGTAATTTTTTTCTTGATAGCTAGAAATGATCTACTGGGTAAAAGGAACTTCTGTAAATAGGCCTTTCATAATGAGGTGGTGAGTTGTGGAGGGAGGGGTAGCATTCTATAGACCTAGGTCTCAGTCTTTAAGTGAGTTTGTATCCCTGGGCTGTGAACCATACACAGCTTCACATTTTCCTTAAGTGGGATAGGATGACTACAGGCAGCTGGAGTTGCGAATGTCCTCTCCCCCAGGTCAATTAGGCTCAGATAAAACCTCAGCAGTTTAGCCGCTAGTTAAATAGTTTCAGCTGTGGACAGACCTAGTTAAGAGCAGAATGCTGTGGCAGGTTTCAGAATGGTTCCTTTTCCCTTTCCCCTGCCAGAAGCACAAGGTGATTTTTCTCCCATATTCACTGTGAGAAGCTGGTGGAACTCTTGGAGGTAAAATTCACAGAAGTGCGGCGTCCCCCTAATGACTGGTCCTCCTCTGGTTTTTATCTCTCAGAGGCGTCCATGTTGAGCCATCACCAGTTCGTCAGTTACAGTTCGGATTTCCCTGCCTGGTTCCTGCAGAGGCTTGTGCTCCTGGTAAGTTGTGATTCTTTATATTCCTCTGTTGATACCTACAATCTTGGGAACAGCGGTTTGCCTTGTGACCTTACTTCTCTTACGGAGCTAAGAAAAGTTGTTGGTTTTTCAGTTTGTTCTGCTTTTTACTGTTTGTTCGGAAGATGTTAGCGACTTCTAAATTCTTACATGTCAGACTGAAAACCAGACTAGAAGTCTCTTTTTTCTTAACCAGTCTGTTGTAGAGTCTTTAGTTATCTATCTGAATTTTATTGCATTTTGCTGGGTCTGTCCTTATAATAGCATTTAACATCTTTCTCTGTACTCTGCAAATTGGTAATTGGCGGACGAAGTTTGATCTGATTTCGTTTTAAATTTTTGGCAAAATTGCTTACAGATGGTATATATAGTTCTCTAAGGAAGTTTGCGATATCTGGATAGCTCTCTTTTTGTGATGTTAGCAGCCATTGATATTGCACAGATTCATTAATTCACTTGGGGTTGTAAAATGATGATATTCTATTGCCTTTTGCATGTATTTGATTAACTTCTCTAAAAAGAAACCTCCCCTCATCAGCTATTTGGTTACCAAAAGATGCAGTTGGTATAGGAAAGGCAGAACAAAGCCTTGTTTCGCTTTACCAGTTTTCAAGGAAATGAGTGATTCTCAAGCATTCTGCATTGATGCACAGTACGTTTTACTTATCCCTGTAAATTCAAGGTTTAAGTGCATTCAGTATGATTCAATCTGTTGCAATTCTTGTCCTCATTGAGGTTCAAGTTTTCCCACCTTTGGCCAGGATGGTTTGGGCTTTTTTTTTTTTGACATGATTTAATAGTCTTTGATATCTTTTCTATCTGGTACATCAAGTTACTTCACGTGTTCGTCTTATATATTTCCTGACACAAACCTGGATTGGGAGTCATCTATTTTGTTAAACCTTGTTTATTTTCATAAGAAATGTATTGTAAGATCACAGCCAGGATAGTAGGGATATTCATCACAGCTGAGTAGGTTATTTGGTAATTGTTTTGGGGCCTTTTTACTGGAAAACCCAGACTATCTTTCCATCTATCTAGAGATAGGTAAAGTTAGAATTCCCTACATTTTTGGTCGGTTGTATTCCAGTTGCTCCCTACCTTAAGGCGACATCTATCTAGAAGTTGATTTATATTCAGTCCATGTTTTAAAATTGGGTTTAAATCTTAACTTTGCCACTTAACTATGTGGCCTAGGGCAAGTTTCTTGGCCTCTCTTTGGGTCAAGTTCATCATTTATATTAAAAAGGACTACTGAACTAGTGTGCCAATCTCAAAATTATCCTGTAATAAGTGTATAGTTAGTGTATAAAATATACTTAGAAGAGGATCTGGCATATAAAAGCAGTATGTGTTAGTTATTATTATTAATCATCTAAAAGCAATATATAGATTTAGTGTATTTTTAAATTTATATAAATGCTCTCATATTTGTGTAAAATTCTGAAACTTTCTTTTTTCACTCAATATTACGTTTTCATATTCTATCCATGTTGATATTTAAAGAGTGGTTCATTCATTATGAAATATGTGGTAATAAATATATATATGTAATATACTTTAAAATATATATGGTAATATATAGTAGTAAAGAGATACATGTGTATACGTGTGTTTAGTTCTCCCAAGAAATTTAATTAATTCTTACAATTTCAGTTATAACATATGTACTGATAACTACAAAATATGTTTTTAATTTCAACTTTCTCCTAAACTCCAAATCCTTGTGCCTCCCTGTGGTAGACTGAAATAATGGCCATAATATTTCCTCTGTTTCCCTATCCCTTGAATATGGGCTGACCTTGAGACTCACGTTGACTGATCAAATGTGGTGGAAATTATGTTGTACAACTGTGACCCTAGGCCTTAAGAGGCCTAACAGTTAACATTTTCACTCTCTTGGAACACTATTTTGTAAAAAACAAAACAAAACAAAAAACTGAAATCAAAAAACCAGTCTAGCCTATTGGTGGATGAGAGGACATGTAGGGGAATACCAGGTGCTGAAAACAAAAGCCAGAACCAATTTCAACCATATGAATGAGACCATGTTGTACTATCCACCCCAGCTGAGCTGTTAGAATGACTACAGCTACATGGGATAGCAAAGTACACCTCATGGGCTAAATCCAGTCTACTGCTTGTTTTTTATTTTCCTTGGTTGCTTTTGTGCTACAATAGCAGAGTTGAAGAGATGTGACAGAAACTGTATGACCCAGAGTTAAAATAGTAGCTATCTTGTTCTTTACAAAAAAATTTGCCACTGTTATTTTAAGCCAATAGTTTGTTTGGCTTTGGGTTTTGGGGTTTGTTTCTTTGCTTGTTTGTTCAACAGAGCAATATATAGCCAATGTACTCTGCTATTCTCCAGATCTAAGTTTGCCCTTTCTCCTGCATTTACTAGCTCTAACAATATTATCCCTATCCATTTACCTAAACTAAAACATTAGAAAGCATGTAAGCATTTCTGCATTCCTTCTCTTCCATACCTCCCTATCTAATTTATCACCAAATCTTGTTGAATATGTATTTTATATCTTTTTGGATACACCTCTTTTACAATGCTCTTCTTCAAGATCCTATAAAATCCTTTCAGGATAACTATATTTGTCTCATTTATTCATTTATTTACTTATGAAACAAACCATTTTTTTTGGTGAGGTACTGGACATAAAGAGATTAATAATCACACTCCATGTAATTAACAATAAAATAGTAAAGTGAAAATGACAAGTTAATAAGTGCTGATGGAGAAAAACATAAAATTATGGAAGCACAGAGGAGGGGCATTTAATTCAGTCCAGTTCAGTCAGTCAGGGAAGAGCTTTCTAGTTAAGGTAATGCTTAAAATGATATGGAGTAGAAATGGGAATCTATGCAGAGGAGACACTAATAATTAAAAGTACAGTGGTGAGAAACAATGGAATTTGTGGGAAAAAAACAGAAAGAAGTTTGATACTCCTGGAGCAGGGAGAAATGAAGGTAGAGAGGTAGGCATGCATGAGCTGAATCACAGAGGGCTTTTATGCTGAAGATGCACAAACACTTTCTATGGAAGTACCCAGACACATTTTGTTTCAAATTAATTTTGATAGCTTCACTTTCCATGTTTACTAAACTTGATCAGTCTGTGAATGGTATGTAGTCCAACCATTCATGTTGGTTCTTACTTCCTATCTCCTTTCCTATCCCTCCGGGAAGTGAGAAGAAGGAAAGAAAGAATAACATGGGTCATTTGTCAGATTATTGCTTCTTCATTCCAAGTTCAACCTGCTTGTGATACTGGAGCTCAACCTTGTAAACATTTCTCCTTTGCCAGTAGAGGGCTATGAAGTAAAACACAGGAGGGAGGGGCTTCTCCTTCGGATTCAAGTACACCCACTCTCAGCTGGCTACTGCAGTGTGTGGCAAACAGCAGGATGCAGAACCCACAGTGGTTCTCACCTTCAAGTGTGCCAGTCTCAGCCTGTATTTTCCTATCTGGCAGCCTTGGCCTAGTGATCATGGACCAACTCTGCCCATGGTAACCCTGCTAACTTCACCACCATCTAGTAGGCGCAACCACACCTTCTCCAAAGAGGTCTGGATTCCAGCTTTGAGAAGGGGGCCACTTTTCAAGCTTATTCCTTCCCTCAGTCCTACCATATTTTTTAACATTCTTTTTCATTTCATTTTAGTAGCTAATTCTGTGAAAAGTTAATTCTTTTTTTCTCATATCATACCTACTCAAATTACTGAGTGGTTTCTTTCTCTTGATTGGACCCTAATGATACAAAATACTATTTATTTATTTATTTATTTTCCAAAATACTATTTAAACATCCAAAATATTTATATGGTGCATCCTCATTAAGAATAAAATTGTCAGGATGCCAAAAAGAGGAAAATTTGAAGTACTGAGAAGCGTAAAGTTTGTAATGTTAATAATTATAACCCATGGTCATATCTCATGTCTTTCCTGTCTTATATAAATTTTTGCTAAGAAGGATATGTGAAGTTGGGAGTTAGGATATATTCAAGAGTGGAAAAGTGAAACTTCCATGTTTGGTCATGATAGAGAAACAGGAAGCAGATACCTTCCCTCCCCCACTTAAACAACTGAAAAAGGGAAACCATATATGAAACTGATTTTCATACATTGGACAACCGGCAGCGCAGGACAGTGATTCCTTAAGAAGAGGAAACAAATGAATTGACCCATAGAATTGTCCTATTTTATTGTCTGCATTGAATTTCCAGGTCATAGGACAAGTAGCAGTATCCACCCAGAGCCTCCTAACACACAGAATACTGAATAGTCCTCAGAAGAGTATTGCCTCAGTAGTGAGGCCAAATCAGCCCTAGATTAAAAAACTGTTTAGGAACACCTAACAGAGCTTAAAAGCATGTCCTGAAAGGATCTAATTGTTTCCAAGTACCTTAATTGTCCCAGAAAAAAACGAAAAAACAAAAACAACAACAAAGCTAAACAACTGCTGAAACAAAACAAAATCTGACACCCAGCAACATAATACTCACTATGTCTAGAATCCAATAAGAAATTAACAGATATTCAAAGAAATGGGAAATTATGGCCCATAATGAGGAGAACAATCAGTCAATAAAGAAGCAAAATTACAGAGATAATATTGATAGTATCAGTAGGCAGGTGTTTGTTGCAAGGAGTCATGTTAAATCATTCAGTGTATTGGAAAATGAAGTGAGATATTTTCCAGAAAAAAGTCCGAATTGATTGACTGCCTTGATCGTTAGGATTGACTTTACCAATTTATTTATATGCTGATCATTTTTCAATAATGAGCTAGTTACAATGTTTTGACAAAAACCAAATGTAGGGCTTCCCTGGTGGCGCAGTGGTTAAGAATCTGCCTGCCAATGTACGGGACATACGTTCGAGGTCTGGTCCGGGAGGATCCCACATGCCGCGGAGCAGCTAAGCCCGTGCTCCACAACTACTGAGCCTGCGCTCTAGAGCCTGCGAGCCACAACTACTGAAGCCCATGCGCCTAGAGCCCGTGCCCCGCAGCAAGAGAAGCCACCACAATGAGAAGCCCGCGCACCGCAACTAAGAGTAGCCCCCACTCTCCACAACTAGAGAAAGCCGGCGGGCAGCAACAAAGACCCAATGTAGCCAAAAATAAATAAATAAAATAAAATTTTTTTAAAAAAGAAAAGAAAAGCATTAAAAATATATACCTTGGGCTTCCCTGGTGGCACAGTGGTTGAGAGTCCGCCTGCCGATGCAGGGGACACGGGTTCGTGCCCCAGTCTGGGAAGATCCCACATGCCGCAGAGTGGCTGGGCCCGTGAGCCATGGCCGCTGAGCCTGCGCGTCTGGAGCCTGTGCTCCGCAACGGGAGAGGCCACAACAGTGGGAGGCCCGCGTACCGCAAAAAAAAAAAAAAAAAAAAAAAAAAAAAAAAAAAATATATATATATATATATATATACCTTAAAAAAATCAAATGTAAAAATGTGATATAAAATTGTTCCGTTGGCAAATATATATTTATACTAATAATACTCAGATTTAATCCTACTGTTTCTGTGTATATTAAGTTAAGCAAGTTGTCTCTAAGTGAAAGCGTGATGGGTATAATTAATAGTTATTTGAAAAGTTTTGATAAAGTCTTTTTGGTAGACATTCCTAGAACTAAGAAATTGAGTGATTCAAATAACTGGGTAAAAAATCCTATTGAATGTCAAATGGTTTAAAAATCTTGGCCTTCAATGGAATTAATAAAGAAATAATTGAATTTTTAAATGTTGGTTTTTTATTTTTGATAATATATTGGCATGTGATTTTTTGCATGTTTTTTGGAAGTGCTTCAAATAATTGAGTGAAATTCTTCAACAAAGTTTCTTCTATTCTAATTTATTTATGTGACCAATGTTTCTCAGGATGTATATCAATAAAAGTGAAAAATATAACTGGATATGAATTCTATCTAATACTAACAAATTATTATCATCAAATATATAAACTGATAAAAAGCAGTTTCATCTATATCATAAGTATATTCATTCCATTAACATTTACTTTGTTTTAAAATTACAAAAATTTATCTTTGACCAACTGTTTATTACTAATAATTATAATAATAATGAAATCCCAAAGAAATTTTTAACACATAGGCCTTTTGATCACAGGAATAAAAACAGCTCATATATAATTTTTTGTTGTTAAGAAGATTATCTTAGTATTTTGATTAAGATAATCGAAAAGCTCTTGAGACATAAAAGTATATTTTATATAAGGCTGAAATCTCGTGCAGAAATGAAAAACTATGAGTTTAAGGAGCAAAAAGTTATATAAAATTTCTGACTGGTTTGTTTATAAATTTTTCATAGATGAATGTTGATTTGAAATCACTATGCTGTTTAGATTCTACTGATATTTTTTTTGTTTTATTTATTCATTTATTTGTGGCACGCGGACCTCTCACTGTTGTGGCCTCTCCCGTTGCAGAGCACAGGCTCCAGATGCGCAGGCTCAGCGGCCATAGCTCACGGGCCTAGCCGCTCTGCAGCATGTGGGATCTTCCCGGACCGGGGCACAAACCCGTGTCCCCTGCATCAGCAGGCGGACTCTCAACCACTGCACCACCAGGGAAGCCCCTCTACTGATATTTTTAAATGAGTGATATCAGTTTTAATTAACATCAATATTTTTAATATTTTGGAAATTTTATCCCTGCAACCATTCAAGTAGGATAAAAAATTTTAGAGGTAAGCTTTAAAATATGGAAGGGTTACAAAGCTTTTCAAAAATTCTTGAAGGACGTAAATAAGAAAACATTTGAAAAACACTTCTATAGCTGATAAAACTATTAGAGATTTTAATCAGAAAAAGGACCTGGTCACATTATATTTTAGATAAAAATCTGCCGCTGTGTTAAAAGTAGATTTGAGGGGGACAAGAATTATAAGGAGAAAAAAATTAGGTAGAAGATGGTTGAGATCTTACAGGTAATTGATGGTGAAGAAGTTGTATAGAGGAAGTAGCAATAGAATTTACAGGTTCTAAAACATTTAGGAGACATAGTCATCAGGAGTTGACTTCCTATGTGGTTCCCTAGTTTTAGGTTTTCTGCCCTCTAAGCCACCCTCCCTGTGGCTACTCAAATTAATCTTCTAAAACATATGTGATCATGTCCTTTACTTTGCTTAAGTTCTTGGTAGATTCCCATCTTTTTTTTAAGTCAGAGAGAGTAAAAGCTAAGATGCCGTAAAAAGATATCCCAAAGTTCAGTGACTTAATGAAAGAAATTGTTTCTCTCTTGTAACAATCCGACAGGCACAGGCAGGTAGGGCTGCTTCTTTTTTACAAGGTTACCTGGGTTCCAAGGTTTCTTTCATCTTGCTAACTCTCATCCTCTAGGGTGTGTCCTCAACTGCATGGTCAAGGCTGAATTGCCACCATGTTCATGTTTGAGGCCACTAGAAATGTGTGAGGAGAAATTAGTAAATCCAGACTAGCAATTTCCTTTTAATAAAGTGATGCCAATATTTCATGCATTACTTCCACCTACATTCCATTAGTGAGCACTTAGTTAAATGGCTACACCTATGTGCATAGGAAGCTGAGAAATGCAATCTAGCTAGCTGCTCATGTGTCAATGAAGGAGGAGAGAATAGATTTGAAAAGAAAACTATCAGTCTGCCAACCATATATACATAATTGTGTTCAAGGCAATATATTCACATCACCTTTTCATTCATTCAACAAGTATTTGGCCCTTCACCCTATCAAACTACCTCTGTATTTAATTTCAGTGGACTACATTTTCATGCACTCTTATGGTGTCATGCCTTTGTTCATAGAGCTGCTATTCACTACAATGCTGTCTTCCCCATTTTGTCTCTTTTCAGTAAATTGTGGATATCTTTTTCTTTAATAATGGATGTAGTTGGAACGTGAACATTGGTCTTCTTATGCTGAGTCAAGTGTAGCAGGTTACCAGAATGAGGTTTCTGAGGAGGGACTCTTGGTAGTGAAAGTGTGAATAGAATATTATCCTCAGTATAGGGTTAGGCTACCCTTTTATAAACTTGGTGCTTAGGTGGGTGACAGTTTTACCCAACGGTATGGAGAGCAGGTGGGAATCTGAGCTCAGATGTGTAGGAATTTGTTGAGGTTTTTTTCCCTTTTTCTCTCTCTTTGGTCAGCCATGTAGTGAAATTGGTATTTGATTGCTACGTTGGTCCTTGTTCATTATTGCTTTTTATATATTATTTAGTTTCACTATTATTGAGGATTGCTTTAAGAAAGAAAAAAAAATCCGATGATATAATTATACATTCTTGTATTTTTTCTAAAAGGCGTTGAAATTGCTTCCTAGGCAATCTTTTAATTAGTATTTTGTTTTCTCCTATGGAATAGTGCCCTTTGGTAGAAAAGAGGGCTTCCAATTGTAGTAAATGTTTTAGATTTCTACTTCCTCAGTTTATATGAACTCTCTATATTAATTGACGTCTACTTTTACTACATTTATCTCCTATTTTATTCACTGGCAACAGTGTTTTGAAAAGTATGATTTCATTAGGAAAATACCTAACAGCCAATTTGGTGAGTGTATTAAATACTACAGAAAAATTATTAGAGTGCCTGTTTTCAATTTTCCCGTGGGTGACACATAGCTAGTACCATTCTAAATGTATAAAAGATGAATTAATTCATTGCATGTGACAGAAATCTTAGGACGTTAGGGCTTAATTCTCACAGAAACCTAGTCCTAGACAAAGAATCTGGCCAAGGGATTCCAAAATTATTCTTGAGAAAGACGTCTTGCTAAAATAGAATCATGAGATTTTTATCTTGAGTTTTGGTGATAAAAGTAGGCAGATGTGAGCTGAAGGGTTTATTTTGTGATTTAAGATGAATGAATTTTCTCTTTTCTACTTAACTACATCATAGGCAATAGTTTCAACATTACTTTAAGAAGTATTTAATACCAATAAAAAGAAATCTTTTTTTAAAGACTGCTAGTACTGGAAAGTTAAAAATAACAGACCCTTGGGAATAAGGGTAAAAATATTTCTTTAAATATTTAGAACAAGAAGAGTTTGCTTGTTGTAAGAGTTTTGAGCCATTTCTATCTTTTTTTTTTAACTTCTAAGAGCAGATACAAACTAATATCCCAGACTTCATATAAATTTGAATTTTTATATAACCATTGCCGCTCAAATTCTTCATGTCAAGCACAGTGCCTGTTACATAAAAGACGCTCAATAAATATTAGTTTTCTTCTCATCTTCCTCCTCTCTTCTTTCTTTTGCTTTTCTTCCCTCTATCCTTCTCTTTTCTCAGGAAAAAAAATTATGAGTTTGCTCATATGTGTAAAAAGATTTTTAAAAGACATAGATGGCAAAAAAAAAGAGGCTTTTCTAGAGTCATTGAGAAAGCATATTACAGCACCAAGATATCTAACATATATATATGTTTTTATCCCAGCAACTAGAACATGTTAGTTCAAGTTGATACATGTTAAATTGTATTGTGCTTTACATCACATATTTGTGTTGTTTGGTTTAGGTTTGTTCTAGCAGTCTTAGCTGCTATTATACTTAAATTTTTGTTTTAAGATGGCTGGAAGAAAATTAAAATAGGGACTTCCCTGGTGGTGCAGTGGTTAAGAATCCACCTGCCAATGCAGTTGACATGGGTTCGATCCCTGGTCCAGAAAGATTCCACATGCCACGGAGCAACTAAGCCCGTGTGCCACAACTACTGAGCCTGCACTCTAGAGCCTGCAAGCCACAACTACTGAGCCCACACACAACAACTACTGAAGCCTGCTTGCCTAGAGCCCATGCTCTGCAACAAGAGAAGCCACTGCAATGAGAAGCCTGCGCACCACAACGAAGATTAGCCCCCACTCGCCACAACTAGAGAAAGTCAGCGTGCAGCAACAAAGACCCAACACAGCCAAAAATAAAAAGATAAATTAATTAATTAAAAAAAGATTTAGTATAAAAAAGTAAAATATCTAAGTAAAATATTTTATATTGATTATGTGATGAAATTGTAATCTTTTATATACTTTAGATTAATCAAAATATTAAATTTTCACTTGTTTCTTTTTATTTTTTAAAAACGTGGCTACAAGAAAGTTTAAAATCACATGCGCGGCTCACATTTCTGTTGGCTGATTAATTCTACAGTATCATGATACCCTCACGTATATGGGATTAGAGAACATATCTACCAGGAGAAAGCCCATTCATCCCTGTTTTATTTATCTGTCCATCCCCCCATCCTTCCAACCATCCACCTATTCATTCATTTAACATATACTCCCTAGGTTTTATAGATGTAATCATGGGGAAATAGACATGGTCATTCTCTTCATGAATCATACAGTTTAGTGAAGGAAAAATTCATTACCTAACTGTTCCACCAGTAAATGTGTAATTAGAACCTGTGTTAGGTTGGAAAGCTGTGTGGGTCATAAGAGCCATACAGAAGGAAACTAAGCTTAGACTGGGAATAGGGAGTATAAAAAGGTCTGTACCTTTAAGGGATCGGGCATTTGGCCTCATAGCTAAAGGATGAGTGGAAATTAGTTAGGCCAGAGTGTGATGGGAAGAGAAGGAAGACCACCCCAGATGATTCTTTTCAGAGTCTTGGAGCAAGATGACCCATGGCACCAAAGGAGAACAGGAAGCATTCCCCAGGATGAGACTGGAGAGAGAGGTACAGGCCAAATCAAAGAATCTTGAGGAGACAAGTGGCTGAGAAGTAGAAAACGTCAGCAGTGGCTGTTACAAACTTGTATTGGCACGTGAGAAGCTAGGGGGCAATTTTTGTTAGGGTCAGGAACTCTGTAAAGTTCATTCTTGGTTGTTATATTGTTTGCTTTTGATATTTTAGCACCACATATAGATTTGGAAATGTGCTGTGGAATATGGTGGCTTTTATGCCAGATCTATTTTTTTCTTTAGCGTTTAATTGCAGAGCTGCCTTTAACAAGATTATTCCGGTTTAGTCATGCCAAAATGAGCAAGGCCACAAGGACACAGAGAGAAGATACTCTCGGGAATTTATATGTAATCACTCTACCTCCTGCCATAAGAGCCAGATGGGAATCCAACCGAAAAATATAAACAAAACAAAGAGTTCTTAAGAGGAAAGAAGGGACCATTTTTTGGTTATCCCTTCGATCAGAAGATTTTTCTGAGTTCTTTTCTGCCCAAATCTTGGTGGATTGGGATTTGTTTTAATAAGGCAGGTTCTCTTGATCATCACTAAACACTGGCACTGATTCTGAGCATGATTGCGGTAATAGACGCAAAAGCATAATATAGGTTGTAAAGTACCATATAAAAGTTATTTCTGTGGTCCTTGATCAGTGAGGATCACAGCTTCCCACTCAAAGGCTATCTGCATTATTTTTTCCATATCCCTTTTTTATTCAAATGAATAAGAAAAAAACCTCACAGTGAAGCCACTTCCTGTAGTTTTAAAGTTTATCTACTTAAACTACAAATTTTTCTGGGAAAAGATCTATAAATAACTGTGCAGCTGAGGAATGCATGGGAAATTAAAGTTAATACGGAATGCACTGCTTATTTTTTGCGTTTTCAAGTAAACTGCTTTCTGTTTTGTTTGTTGGACAACACATGGTTAACTGGTTGGGGACATTATATAACATTGGGGGGACTGACCTATTTTTTTGACACACAATTCAAATCGTGTTTAAAACATGCTTTAGCATATGTGATCTTGTGATTTATAACAGGAAATGTATATTTGGTCTTCCTCCCGTGGCCCAGAGCTCCTAAAACCCTCGGAATTACCTAAGTGATAAGAGATAAAGGTGTCTTATGTTAATGACTGACTTTCGGACTGCACCTAATGATAGGGGCAGTTGCCAGGAGAACTAACCCTGTGATTAAAGGATTAGAACTTTTAGTCCCACCCCCAAACCCTGGGGAGAGTGGAGGGACTGGAGGTTGAATCAACTGCCAATAGCCAATGACTTAATCAATTGTGCCTATTTAATGAACCAGTAATCTAGTAAGTAAAATGTGTCTCTGAGTTCTGTGAGCTGTTTTAGCAAATTAATCAAACCTAAGAGGGAGGTCATGGCAACCCCTTATTTATAGCCAGTTGGTCAGAGGACTGGGAGACAACCAGGAGGGGGTTGTAGAAACCTCTAGTCTATAGTTAGTTGGTCAGAGTGGCTGAAGACACAACTGGTGTCTGAAGTGTGTGTGTGTTGGGAGTGGAGGTGGGCGGGCGCAGTGTTGCAGGACTGAGCCCTCAACCTGTGGACCATGACACTATCTCTGAGTAGATAGCGTCAGAACTTAGCTGAATTCTGGGACGCATTGCTGGTGTAGGATAATTGCTTGTTGGTGTGGGAACACCCAACTTTCCCTTTACCCCACTCCCCACACACATTGGAATTGGATCCAGGAACCCAAAAGAGCATACCTGCAGCAAAGCTAAGTACACACAGGAAACGTGTCACTGTGGCTTTTATGTGTTTGGGAAAACTGAAATATATTTATTTATTTATAAGACCTTTCAGAAAAATCTTTCAAAATAACATAAAAAGAAAATTTGGAGACAAGATTTTGCAAATGGAATAGAAGTTTTTAAAAGATTAGAGTATGAATAAGACTATATAACCAAGAAACTGTTTATTAGAAAAAGGATGCTGAGTTTGGATTTGGAATGAATTATCCAGTTTGTGGATTTGCAAATTTTCATTTCCCTTCTCCTTTCATCTCTTACTCCTTGAGGCTATCAGGTTTGTTATTTGTTGTTAGCTGAATATTTTTTTGCTTGCATTATATGACTTTTTTTTCAGGAAGAAAATCAGAGGGATGATCAAAATTAGTGAAAATCTGGACAAATCAGTCTCATTTAAAGAAACAAGTTAAAATCTTGGCCCAGTGACCTCCCCATTCTTTTCATTGCATGCAAAATACAAGTTACTCTCTCCAAGAGTCACAAGGTAGCTATCCTAATCCTAAACCCTAGTCAGAATCCTTTATCCACACTCATCCAAGCATTTCCATGGGTTAGTAAATCCCCAGGCTGTTCTGTATGAGAAGTTTAATTTGACCAGCTAACAAGAAAGTCTTCTACTAGGTCATTTTCTATAACCATCTCCTCATTCACATTGGACATTTAAGAACCTGAGTTGTCAAATAATCCAAGAATTCTAAGTCTAAAATCTTCATAATTCCAGGCTGAATGGTGAGGATGTTGGGAGACAGAAAGGCTGAGTTTTCTTTCTGAGAGTGTCTCCTCCCTAGTGACTTGGGAAACCTGAGATAATCCCACCAATACCAGGCACCTGCCTTTCTCCGCCAGACGGTATGAATTTTGCATTTAAGACTGTTAGATAGCACTATTATGAATGCTAAAAGTAGGTTTAGTCAGAGTGCCAATTATATTTAGTTCATGGGCTAAAATAATAAAGGATGGGGGTTTGCAATATCCTTCATTTCCTCTGTTCTTTGCACTGGATCAGGAGAAGGGAACTCTCAGGCCAGCAAAACCAATTGTTGCGTATAGTAGTGTAACCTGTGCAGGTCTCTGACTCTTAAGAGAGAAGTCTTGACATTATGTCTGCAGTGGTTTTCTTTCTTGCAAGTCAGATCAATTCAACCTAATCCAATTTTACTTGATCTGTTCTGTATTCCAAGCACTATGCTCAGTGCTAGAGATACAATGGTAATTGTATTAGGCAGGGTTTTCCAGAGAGGGAAAGAGGGGGAGAGGGTGATTTTTTAGGAATTGGCTCATGTAGTGATGGTGGCTGCTAAGTCCAAAATCTGCAGGATAGGCCTGCAGCCTGGAGACCCAGGGAAGAGATGCAATTCCAGTGTGAAGGTTGTCTGCTGGCTGAATTCCCTTTTCCTCCAGGCGGCCAGTCTTTTTCTATTAAGACCTTCAACTGATTGGATGAGGCCCACTCACATTATAGAGGGTAATCTGTTTTACTCAAAGTCAAATGTGAATCTCATTTAGTTAATCTCTAAAATATATCTTGACAGAAATAGCTAGAATAGTATTTAACCTAATATCCAGGCACTGGGTCCTAACTAAGTTAACACATAAATTGACCATCACAGTAACCAGTAACATGGTACTTAGTCAAAATGTTGACAGTCTAGTGGGTGAGGAAGAAGTTCAAAGAAAGAACAGTACATTAATATGTATTATGATAGGGAGCAGCACAGGGTGCTAGGAGATTTTCAGGGGGCAGAAAGGCTTCCTGGAGGAGGTGACATTTGGACTGATCTGAACCTGCTTACACATAAGCATTCCTGGGATGGGAGATGGTATGGAGAAACGAGAGCTGGGTAGATTGCTTGCTTGGCAGAGAAATAGCATGCCCAAACCCCCCGAGATGACAGGGAGCTTGGCTTATTCAGAGGAATGCAAATGCTGTTATTCGTGATGGTTGGAGCTTAAAACGCAAGGAGTGGGCACGATAGCTGGAGAGATGAACAGGATCCAATCATTAAAGGTCCTGAATGCCAAATTAAAAAATGTTTAGGTTACTGTTCCTTGCCTGGTAAGGTCCCTTCTCCCTCCGAGGAGGCCTGACAAGAGTCTTCGCCCTGTGACTTGTACCATCTGGGCAGACAGTGAAGCCTCCTAGGCCCGCTCCAGTGGACGAGTTCTGCCAACTGTCACCATCTCAACTCCAGTAAGACCAAAATCCAAACCCAAGTCACCTATTATATCATTCTCCCTATCAGCTAAAGGAACTTATCCAGCTGCAAACTAGCTAACAGAGCCACATGTAATTCTTGATAATTAGTTATCTCCAAAAGTTATACCTTCAAAGATTTCAAATATCCAGCCATGAATAAATGAACTGCTTATCAAAATGCTTTTCACATCTCACTGTACTGTCCATTCTGGATGAGTATTTGATCATTTACCACATTAATTAGTAGGAAGAAGATGACTAGAGGGTCCCCCACATTCAACCACTTACTGACGGGCTGCTCTGTGCAAGGCTAGAGGCTATGCTAAATGCTAGAGGACAAAAAGATAAAGTTTAATTTCCACCTGGAGAGTTCTTACAATCCTCCACGACAGTTTAGACTGACTGCTAAGGGAAATGGCTGGGATTTGGAGGCAGGCTTCTGTTCTGAATATTTCTCCACTCTTTACTGATCAAGGAGCTTTGGGCAGAAAGTTAGGTTTCTTTGAGTCACCTAATAGTCATGACTCATAACCTCATGACTTAGCTTTTGTTTCCTGTGAAATGAGGATTGCAATTAATTTCCTTGCAAAGACATTTGTCAATTAGAAAAAGCATTTAACACTCGTAGCTAGCTGAGTGCCTGGCACAAAGGAGGTGTTCAACAAATGCTGTTGATGATAATATTATTCCTGAAAGCACCAGAAAAGGGATTTCTGACAGTGAGGGATGGGGGACATTTATTCTTTGTGCAGGACTTTGAAGGCTGAATAAGATATCGACAAGTAAAGGTGTGGGACATGACCTTTCCTGTTGGAGCTACCTGATTAAACAAAAGAGCACAATCAAAGAGTTCAAGACTTTGACCACGAGTAAATCCTCGTGGGAAAACAAAATGCTCCTTTTAAGAAGCTGTTGCAGCAGGCTGGGGGAGAGCCAAGGAGGACCCGACCTAGGACTTTGGCACAGGAATCTTTTATGCTTGGACTTCTGGCCAGGCTTTTGTTGAAGTCTAGGTATAAAGTCTGAGGTGGTGGTTTTCTAGGACATTCAGCAGTCTGTCTTCGGCATTTAACCTCATTTTTAAAATCAAAGTGGCATTTGTCAAGTGAAAGTGTGTCTCTTTCTCTCGTCACAGTGTAACTTTACATGTAAAGCCTAACGAACTGAATTGTCTTAATTTTTTCACTATGTTAAAGCTTCCATTGTCTTAAAAGAAAAAAATAAGTCAGTTGGAGAAATAGATACCACTGAAATTATCCACCCACAAATAGTCCTTTAAAAGTGGCTCAGGCTTTCCGGTGGCGCAGTGGTTAAGAATCCGCCTGCCTGGGCTTCCCTGGTGGCGCAGTGGTTGGGAGTCCGCCTGCCGATGCAGGGGACATGGGTTCGTGCCCCGGTCCGGGAGGATCCCACGTGCCGCGGAGCGGCTGGGCCCGTGAGCCATGGCCGCTGAGCCTGCGCGTCCGGAGCCTGTGCTCCACAACGGGAGAGGCCACAACAGTGAGAGGCCCGCGTATCGCAAAAAAAAAAAAAAAAAAAAAAAAAAGAATACGCCTGCCATTGCAGGGGACGGGTTCGAGCCCTGGTCCCGGAAGATCCCACATGCCGCGGTACAACTAAGCCCGTGCGCCGCAACTACTGAGCCTGCACTCTAGAGCTCACGAGCCACAACTACTGAAGCCCGTGTGCCTAGAGCCCGTGCTCTGCAACAAGAGAAGCCCACACAACAAAACGAAGAGTAGCCCCCGCTCGCCGCAACTATGAGAAAGCCCACGCGCAGCAACCAAGACCCAACACAGCCAAAAATAAATAAATTAATTAATTTTTTTAAAAGTGGCTCTTTGATAACACTCATATATTCTGATATATTCTTTTCAGGAGTTTTGGACTTTCACAGAGATGTAGCTTGAGACTGTTTACGATGCCTAAATGCTTATCATATTTGTATGGCGATTAGGTAGAATATGTATTATATAAGAGACAGTCATGTTATGGGAAAATTATCAGTTAAGATGTTGCTGATGTTATATTTTCATGAATTAGAATCCATTTCTAATACTCCACTGTTTCGTTTTGCCTTTTTTCGTTTGTTTGTTTTAACGTTCATTGCATGCCTTTCTTCAGATTTCTGAGAAAAACACTTGGAAGCTTTAACTAATATGTGATATTTAAGCCTATTTGTAATGTACGTGTGTTATGTTAAACATATGTTGTTCTCCAGTTTATTGTGTTTCTTTGTCCTTCCTCTGTGCATAATTGGATTTTAATATAACAAATGCAGTGGGAGATTTTCTACCCCGAGAGATTTCCTGGCTCTGGTGTTTGAGAGTATCTGAAGTTGTCTGCCTAATACTTCCTTGAAAATAGATATACAGCTCTATCTGGAAGTACCCTTGGAAAGGTTTTATTGACAATAAATACTTGAAGACAGTAATTACCACAATAATGTTTATACACAGCAATAATACCTTAACTTTCTAAATAAACTCTTTTGGCCTTAGGAATTCTCCTATAATATATGATTTGCTTCTACTCTGAAAATAAAATCTTCCCTGTAGCTTAATAACCTTCCAGAGAAAACATAGCCACTACTCTTTAATATGAAAAGGAAAATTTAATTTAACACCCTATTTAACAATTCACAAGAAAGTAATAATTGACTTGAAATGATTACCATGGTAAGTTATCTTTTACTCCCCAGTGGGAAAGCTAATCAAGTTACTTCTTAAATGCACTGATTCCTAGAAAATCTTTTGGAATTTTGTTAATGACATTGACATCCATGGAAAAGGACGTAGTTTTGATTTTGGCCAAGGTTAATAGTAGATGATCCTCTTCTGTTTTATTCTAAATTTTTTGGTTTAATTTATCAGAATTATATTAAAATGAATTATAACAGACCCCCAAATTGCATTCTCTTTCCCTGGGAATTCAGATTGTAGAGAGGTTTGCATGTGATTTGTTGACATTCCATATATATACTCTTCTCCTCTATACCCTTTTCTAAGTGATCTTATCAACACTCATTGCTGTAAATATCACATTTATGTCAAGGCTGTCAGATTTATTTTTTATTTATTTATTTTTTGGGATGGAGTAGAAAAGAATAGCTTTATTACTTTGCCAGGCAAAGCGGGTTCCTGCCTCGAAAAACTATGTGTCCCCAAGGCTGTCAAATTTAGACCTCCAGCAAGAAATCTTGTTTTGAGCTCTGAGCTAGTACATCTCAATATCACCCTGATATTTGAACATTTTCTTGTAAGAATTTCACACTTAACATGTCCCAAAACCAAACCTTCTTTTCCCCAACTCTGAGCACTCCAATTTTGATCCAAATCCAACTCACCCGGTGAATGGCACTATCTATTATTGGCCAAGTGAAAAACACAGACCTCATCTTCCTCCTAACCTACTTGTTCAACTCCAGTATTAAACCTTTCACCAACTCTGGTCAATTTTATCTCCAAAGCATATATTTCTATCTTCCTAACCACTACCCTAGTCCCATGGCATTATCACGTCTTGGTGAGACCACCACAGGTGTGTCCAGATTTGCACTGCTAGAAATCCTACTCGCCTTCTTAGTTTTCCTCATTTCCATTCTTCTCACTGCAACCAGAATGATTAAGACATTTTTCTAATGACATCACCTCTCTCTACTTAAAATCCTTCAAAAGCTTTCCACTGTGCTTAGAATAAAAACCAAAATACTTAACGTGATCTGCAAAGCCCTGCAAAATTCAGGCTCTGTCTACTCCCAACCACATCTCATGCCAGTATGCCCCTTGTTCGCTATACTCCAGTCACACGGGCCTCCGTTAAGTTCCTCAACGTGCCAGGCTCCTTCCTGCCTCAAGGCTCTTGCTTCTACTTGCACATCTTTCCCCGACACACGTCACATCACTGTGCATCACTTCAATATCCATGGATGCCATCTCCTGTTCTAAATAGGTCTCCCTTCTTATTCTCTCCTCTCCTGTGATCCCATCTTCTTTTCCTGCAACGAACCAACATATCTACCTTTTAATTGTTACCTCTTTTCCTCCCATAAACCTTAAGCCCCATGAAAGCAGGGGACATGACTGGTTTGTTTACAACTATATATCTAGCAGCAAATATTATGCCTAATATATAATAAGTACTTGGTAAGTATTTTTGAATGAATAAATATATAGACAAAAAAATCAGGTAAAACCTTACTCCATGAAGTCAAGTGTGTAAGGAATGTCACATTTCCTTTTTTTTTTTTTGTATGTTGAAATGTCTAGGTTTATTTAGGTTCTTATGGATTAATCTGGAGGAGGTAATAACATGTAAGAAAAATTAACAAATAGAAAGTCTTCATGGGAAATGAAAATTATCCTGGAAAGAATCTTAAAATATAAGGCTCTAATAGTTCACTTTAGTGTTCCAAATCAGTGAAAAGCAGCTTTGGAGGCAGGATGTCAAAAGTAGATGGAGGGTAGAGACCTCACCTTCCTTGTTCTTTTTTTGTTTATTGTTTTTTCCTTAGGTTAATAATGTAACATGATAGAGATGCTAATTATTATTACAATATATAAATATAACAAATTAACATATTGTACACCTTAAATTTATACAATGTTATATGTCAGATACATTTTAATTAAAAAAAAATGACCCCCTTTCAGGCAAAGCAATCACATTTCCTTTTATTAAGTGAAATCTGTTGCTGGGATCTCAACTCTTACTAGGAAGTTAGGAAATTCAAACTCATATATTATTGAAGGGAGGAATCTCCCCTCTCTAGAGACACATGAGGATCTCTGAGGCGTATGTGGTACCCATAAAATAAGGGAAGGACACTTATCTGCAGCTCTTTACTTAATTACAGATGTCTTTACGGTCATGCCTGCATTGCCCCTTGAGGGGAGGCTGCTCTGCTGCTGTCAGGCCAAGCTTGAGCAAAGGAATCTTTGATAAAACTGTGAGCCTGATGTCTAGGGTTCAGCCTTTTCATGAATTCACAGTAATTTCCTTTTGAGAATTTGTCATTTCCTAGGGGCAGGACCCGGACCTCTCTCTTTCTTTTTGTCATCATATTCTGAGCGCCAGACTTTGACTATGATTATAAATTTGGGTCCAACTGACCCAAAGCACAATGTGTAACAGTACATGGTAGGATTTGCTAAATTTTGATTTTACAAAGACAACAAATTATTATATTAAATGATGGAATCAACAATATGGAATTGGGATTATTGACGTTTTGCTATACTGTTAATAGAAACATGAATAGTATAGCCTACCACAAATAATATGTGGTGAGATCTTGTATAACCTTCTAATCCTACTCTACTAAGGGAGTTTGTGGAAACTCTTGTTTGCATAAAGGAATTCATTCTCCCTCTCTCCTTCCCTCTCTCACTCCTTCTCCCTCCCTCCCTCCCTCCCAATTCTGTAGACTCTCTTCTTCACGCCCCATGCCATTTTGTATTTAAATTATTTCCTTATATCAAGATCCTTAAAATGCATTAATTTTTTAAAATAAGAGAATTCATCAATTGATTATTTCATTTTTTTCCTACAAAATACATTTCTGTTCTAGAACAGCTGAAAATACTGGAGGATAAAAAGACAGTAAACAAACCTATATTCAACAATAACCAAATGCCATCAAACCCTTATTAAATTGGTTTAATATGTCCAGCTCTTCAAAATGCTTTGTGTCAAATTACGCATTAGCCAGGATTAATCTTGTCATCTGAATATGTGGAACTTTACTGCTTTCTGACCTTTGCTGAGTACCCTCTGACTACTGCCCCTATTTTCTACTGGCCCTGAGGTAGTGCTTGGATTCTATCTCAACTTCTTTTGGAATAAAGACCAATTTCCTGTTTGATTCCCACTAACATTATGATTTTCTATTGGGCAACACCACAGATGTCTTTGTACTTCATGGTTGCTATTATTAAACACTGCCTCTGACTATATAACAGCTGCATGACTTTTTACCCATTTTATCTCCACTCTCATGTAGACTGACACTTTAAGTTTAGAATTAATAGTCATAATAAAGTAGAAGCGATTCTGCGTATCAGCCTGCATATTTAGTAGCTAAATATCACGGTTATATAACTCTGAGTGGTTCTGCTATTGGCATTTACTTCTGCCCCCAAATGACCCGCACAGGGCGAGAGTGAGAAACACATCTTTGTTGTATAAGCCACAGACACTTGGGGAATTTTTATTATTGCATTGTAAACTAAATTATCCTAATTGATACAACTACCCTGTTACTGAAATCTTGAAGTGCATGAGTGAAGAGGACCTGGCAAGTCCTAGGAGAGAGCTGCCCTTAAAGTTATCTTTCTTCATCTCATGAGATCATCTGAAGGTTTCACGTCTGCATGCCACTGTTTCACTTGCTAACATTTAACTTGACATGGTTACTGCCTACCCACCCCTAGCTCTTTAGACACAGAAAAAAATAAGATGCCCTTAAACCTGATCTATCACAGCAACACTCTTTTTCCTAATGGATGGTGTGAAGGAACTGGGAGGGAAGGAATAGAATAGAATTAAAATTCCCCCTGGCATACAGAAGGCTTATATTCAATCAAAAAAGGAGAAAATATATATTCAATGACACAAAGTACAAACTGTCAAGGGATGGAAATGTGCTAGCACTGTAACATCAAAGTTCAGTTGCAACACTTTATCTGGAAAAGAGTAAATCAAATTATAAATTGGAAGAAAATGATGAGTTTTTTTTAAGTACAAAATCTTAGGGAAATTAATATATATTTCAATTCTTCAAACATTATGACAGCAGAAACTCTATTATCGTAATTTTGTTGAATATTTAGAAGCGCTATCTAGAGCCCAATGTGGAATTTAAAACTCTATTACACATTTTCCCTAGATAGACCATTGGAAAGAAATTTTTCCTGATTTATAAATCACTAAAGGCTTCTATATTTTTTCCTGTAAATATGGTTGTCATGGAAAAACCTACAAGATGCCCAGAATTTTACCTATCATCTTTGAAATATAAAATTGTATGCTGACAATATATCCAAGATCACCTGAATATTTTTGGTAAAATATGAAAGTATATTTGTATCTTGGTACATCAAATACATTTTTAACATGCAGATACCTTAAATCCTTAGTTGAAAGTACGTATCATGGAAATATACATTTGAAATATACTGTAAAACTGTGCATTTAAAATGAATTTTCAGTCTTATTTAACATTTTATGATGTGATTTCCATGGCTGTTATTCTAAATATTACTTCAATCTGAATTTATTTATTTATATAAATTTATTTATTTATTTATTTATTTTTGGCTGCATTGGGTGTGTGCTGCGTGAGGGCTTTCTCTAGTTTTGGCGAGCGGGGGCTACTCTTCGTTGCGGTGCGTGGGCTTATCACCGTGGCTTCTCTTGTTGCAGAGCACCGGCTCTAGGCATGCGGGCTTCAGTAGCTGAAGTGGCTCGCGGGCTCTAGAGCGCAGGCTCAGTAGTTGTGGTGCACAGGCTTAGTTGCTCCGTGGCATGTGGGATCTTCCCGGACCAGGGCTCAAACCCGTGTCCCCTGCCTTGGCAGGCGGATTCTTAATGGCTGCGCCACCAGCGAAGCCCCTGAACTTATTTTTTAAAGACAAGTGCAGTGTTTTGAAATTTTCATCAGCCTTTCAGGTAGAGAAACTATAATTCTAGTCTATATGTGTGCTTTTGCTCACAGATAGAGGCTGTAAAAATATTTTCATAAATTGATAATCGTTAGTAAATGTTTATTCATTGAGTTGCAGTGGCTGTATTGCAAAATTATTTAATTTCGTAAGGACTTTAAACTGTGTCTACATTGTTCTGTTATTTCCTTTCAATCTCCCTGGACTTTTTAAGTACTTCACTCAGCAAGGTCTGCAAGTTTTCCTTAGAAAAATAAAGCAAAGTTAAAGTAACACTGCTCCAGAGACTCTGATCCAATCTCTTGGTTCTGTAACTTTAACCTTTTATGTCCTTGTATACCTTTTGTAGCAAAATTTAATGCACCAGAATTTCTACAAGTTCCAGCCATATTTTGCAGATGATAATGCACGTGTGTGTTTGAATATCTTCTGGAGGCAGGTTTTCTAAGATATCTTTAAATAATGCCCTGTAGTCTGTCTTTAGTAGACTAAGTGATTAAACTGCAAAATTCCAGGATATAACTATTTGTAAGCAAAATACATTACGCTACTGACATTTTACAATCCAACATTTTATAACAGATAAGCAGTAATAAAACCACTGTGCTTATCCAGCAAAGGATAAGTAACATGACATACATTTAGAAATCTTCAAGGAGGCTGTAATTGGATGGTACTGCAATCCCAATAGAGACAATTAACTCGACGTTTCATTACAACTATTTATACAAATTCCTCTCAATCTGAGATCTTTTAATATGTCATTGTTATGCTGTTGTTCTTAATGAGAAAACTACTCAAAGTATATTTATAGATGTATAAACAACTGTTAAAAAATTCAAAAATATATCAATTAGTAGATTATGCCTAGGTTGACTCATTTCAACCTAATAACTTATAAATTATTAGGGATTTGTTAAACTTGCCAAAGCAGTAAAGTAGAAATGTTAATTTATTTTGGGGGCTGGTGGTTTTTAATTTCACTTTTAATAACGTCAGTTTAAGGAATAAACCATCAATGAGGCTGTGTTTCTTTTTCCCTTCTCACATGGTGGTATACTTAAATACAAAACTCTGTAGCTTCTGCTGTGTAGAACTATCAAGCATTGGCTTTTAAATTAAGCTAAACATTATTAGATCCCTGATGTGAGCATCTTGCAAAAGTAAAAAAAAAAAAAAAAAATCGGGGTTCTAGCCCTGATTCTGTCACAAATTAGTTTTCCGAATTGGAGCATCTGACTCAGTCTATCTGAAATTGTTTCGATATCTGCAAAAGGAAGAGGCTGGATGTGGGTGTGAGATTGCTCCAGCTTTGCATTCTTTGTCCATCATGCAACTTTCTTTTTTAAGTTGTTCATATGGGTTCTAAACATTGTTGAATATAAAATTTGTTTTATCTGGTGAAGAGTTGATTTCTTAAAAAGCATTATTAATCTTTTTAAAGAGTTATTTAAAATTCTTTTAAAGAATTAAAAATGTCTTTTAAAGAATTATTAAAGACAATTTTAATCGTAGAGCAATGCTCCCAAATCTAGGCATAGTAAAACATTACATACCACAATTATTGAGTGTAATTACTCCAATGAATACTTTCTTTGCTCTTGTGCCAATCATCAGCCCGTTTGGCCCGAGATCTGTTCCCCTTTCTCCTCCTGCTCTACTTTGTGTTTTGGGGGTTGAACACAGCAATCTAGGTTTCTCAGACTCCCTCGTTGAAGCAACCGTGGAGGATAAGATGTCCTTACCTCCCTTCAAGAGAGAACGTGCCATAGGAAGTTTGGGAAGCTGAGAGCAACCAGCTGTGGTGCCTTCAGGATCTGCCTCAGCTTTGGAGTCGAGGCCCCTTGCTCTGCAGGCAGCCCCCAGTCAGTGACTGAGCATGGTGGGGACAGAAGACCCCTCTGTGGAGAATTTATGTGATGGAGCAAATTGTTGGACTGGTTGAGTCTTTCTCAGAGCTCTACAACAGTCTGAAACCCTTAGTACCCATCGCTTTGATCTGCCCCCTCTCCTTTCACAGGTCCTAGCCGTGGGTCTGAAGGCTTTCTCTGCTACTCCTTCCCTTTATCTTTCATAGGTGTTACCTCAATAAATCTCTTGAACTTCTAAATCCATCTTGACATCTCCTTTCCAGAGGACATGAACTTTTGTCAATTACTTCTGACTCCATTCAGCCAATGGGATACACTGGAGGAAGACTGGAGAGAGGAAGCAAGAGAGAACCTTGTACATCTCCCTCTCTCCACTAAAGGAGGCATCCCAGTGCGGCTGCACCTCCTCCATGACACCAGCCCCTGCCACTTGGCTACTTTTTCTGTGGATCTCAGTTCCTGTCCAACTAATTGGCTTCTAGGCTCCAGTAAGATCACCTTCTCCCAACTGCTTTAAGGATACTGGTAGCTTCCTGTTATCAATAACATCTTGGTTACTTCACTATCCTTTATCCCAAGGATTACCATCTGGTAGAAGGTAGTTACCAAGCATTATCTTTTGATACTTTGAGGTCTTCCTATTGTCTCCCTGAGATCTGAGTCACTGGGAGACTGCAAGTGTCCTAGCTCTCTATAGTTACCTTTCAAACTGCCTCCTAGACTTGGCTTTTTTTGGAGCACTGCATCATTGCTCTTCTGGTGAAAGACTCCTTCCCTCTTTTCTTTTGGACGATGTTCCTTCTCTCCCTTGTGGTGCCCCAAATTGAGGCATACTCCACTTCTCTCCCTGGCCATGGGTTTCAGGCATGAACCCAGTCTCAACCAATCAGAATCCTTTTCCAGGAATTGTTAAAGATGCTGGGGAGAGAGGAATCTCCTTTTGAGCTTGTGGCCATCGAGGACTATGCAACCCTGTACTTGATGGGGGTCATTCTGTGGAAAGAGCCTATCTGAGAGTGTGGCCAACATCAAAGAACAGAGACCTGAGAACACTTTTTAAGCTCCTAGATAAATGTGAGAAGAGTGCACTGTTAGTGCCAAGAACAAATCAACTCAAAAAACTCTCCAGTCATAAAAGTCTTTTTCTTCCAGCTTGCCAAAAGGGAGTTTTGAGTAGAGTGACATGGTAGTAGGAGAGGAGGTTATGGGAGATAAAGTTAATCTGGGGTCACAGGCACAAAAAAGGAAGATAAATATGGGTGTCTGGATGGTTGCTGAAGAGTGAAACAACTTTGAAAACACAGCACCTAGCAGACATTGACTTATCTCCACATGTTCATTTCTGTGTTTCTGGCCCTTTCTGCCACTTATGATGTCTGCAACATTCATTCTTTTTATTACATTGTGAAAAATCTTCCCTAACTCTTTGAAGTCAGAGCCCTTTATTTTACTACCATCCAGTGCTGACATCTGTGACTAAGCTCCCTGGCTGCTTTGGAATTTTTTTGAACCAGTTGCCATAAATTAGAGAAAAGGAGCTTGTCTAAAATTAAACTGTTTATTCATAAAACAGTAACATTTTTTTTGTGTGGTAGGAAATAAAACAGATTTCAAATGCCTATGAGTGAATTGTTGAAAATAACATCTGAACAATCATCCGTGTTTTCCTTAATTTTGAATGAACTGTTTCAGTGTATGTTTTCTTTAATGCTGTAGATATATAGGCTAACGTCATTGAATAACTTACTCCATGCCATGAATGGATAGGTTTCTGACAGGAGCTCAGCATCACCTGGGACTTAAGATGAGTAATTTTTTTTTTACTAGGTTATATAAACTTTACTTAGGCTAGAGATGTTTTCTTTCAGCTGCTCTCAGCTTCTAGCCTGGGTTGGCCACTTACCTGACCCTGCTTTGATTTCCTGCATGAATCCCTCGTGAATCTCTGTCTCTACCTTGGTCAGAACACTTAACATTTGTGCCACCAAGTAAAGTTCTGTTTGAATCAGCTAGAACTTTTAAAAGGAAGCATGGCTATTGACATGCTTTGATTAACTTATAATCATGTTGTTTATGATTAAATAGAAAAAGTTAAATATGTTATTACTTATAGCCAGTTATAAGCGATTATTCTTACTTGTAAGCAGCATGACTAAAAATTATTATTTCAGAATTTCCGCTGACTCTGACATCTTTGACACATTAGGAATGAGCAGATTGAATCTTAAAGGGTATTTCTTGGCCAGAGTGGTGAGTGCATGGCTGTTCAATCTAGTGTTTACCTATACATATGTTTTTATAGGTATATTTTATAATAATACTATATTTGATAATAAAAAATATAAGTATACATGTTTTTATATGACTGATCTTCCTTCTCCTTCTCAAGATTCTCTTTTTCTTTTTAAAAAAATATATATTCTTTTCTCAAAAAATTTTTTAAATTTTGTTTTATTTTTGGCTGCATTGGGTCTTCCTTGCTGCATGCAGGCTTTCTCTAGTTGCAGTGAGCGGGGTCTACTCCTCGTCGTGGTGTGCGGGCTTCTCATTGCTGTGGCTTCTCTTGTTGTGGAGCACGGGCTCTAGGCATGTGGACTTCAGTAGTTGTGGCACACGGGCTCAGTAGTTGTGGCGCACGGGCTTAGTTGCTCCATGGCATGTAGGATCTTCCCGGACCAGGGCTCAAACCTGTGTCCCCTGCATTGGCAGGTGGATTCTTAACCACTGTGCCACCAAGGAAGTTCTGTCTTTTTCTTATTTGGGGCAGGGTGAGAGTAGAATGGGAAAATGAGCTCTTATTTCCCATTTGACTACTTGAGATGGGGTGGAATCTGTGAACACTTGCACATGGAATATCTTCGTCTTGTTAAACGCAGTTTTTAAATATTTGTCTGTTTGGTTGATTGGAAGCTCCAAGAGTAAAAAGATTGTCTCTGGTCTCTCCTCTGGTGTAGTCTCAGTGCTAGGATGATGCCTTGCTCAGCATAGGTGCCTAAACCTTCCCTGGTGAAGTACAGAATTTGCCCATGAAACTATCATTGAATATATGCATTCCTCAAACATTTTTACTCAGACAGGATTCAACACCTAGAATTACTTTTGGCTTTATTTATGACTTTGGGTAAGTTACATTTCTCAGACTCGTTTTTCTCATCGTATCTTCTTTAATAAGGTTGTTGTGAGGATCAAACATAATTAGGAAAAGTACCAAGAATGGTATTGCCATCTAATAAGTCCTCCACGGTTACCATATTGGGGATCACTGCAGAAATATCAGAAAACTTGTCTTAAAAAGCTAAAATGTTCGTGCTGAGTTTTTTTCTATCAATTGAGATCTTTAGGCACTCTCCCGTGGTTGTAATTCCACTACAGAATTCAGTTGTATGAGAAGGACTGAGGGCAAAATATCTTCTAAGCCCAATTATTTCTTTAAAAAATGGTAATATAATTTAGCAGCATACAGAAGGGTAGTAAGAGTTAATTTACCTATTGGCTGTCGTGCTCAACACACAGAAAGTGTGATTCGTTGTGCCAGTGTAAGGACACATCCAGGAGCAGCCTGATCACATCTTTTCCCACGTTTCACACTAGGTCACAACAAACTTTCCACATCCATGAGGTATTATAACAACATGTCAAGGTAGTTTTAGATTTAATGGCAGAATGTACATTCTACTGTGAGGGAGATAAACTTTGAGCTGGGCAGAAATGAATATCCTTTCCAGTTGAGAAGAAACAGAAGGCACCAAAGCTTTAAACGTAGTTCAGAACAAAATAAAACAGTACCTGGATGTTTGGGGATTCCTTTGGCACTGGTCTTTAACGAGGTGGAGGAAACTAATGCCAGACACATATTATAATTTTGCCAGCCAGGAGAAAAATTTAGCATAGTTTTAGGTGTGTGATTTTTAAAGATAGCCCTACCCTCTCTGGCTCACTTATTGCAACTTCAAGACTAAATGGCATCTTCTAGATTTGCTTCTTAACAGAAAAAATATATATATATATTTAAAAAACAGAAAGAAAATAAAGTAAAAAGGTAAGTAAGTTTGTCCAGCAAACTTCACTGTTGAGCTGTGTAATTTTTATGAGAGTATGAAATATTTAGACAGGCTGTTTTTTTGCAAAAGTCATTTTGTGTTTGGCCATTGCTTCTTCTTGTTCTACCCCTTGCAAACAATCCTTTCTCCAGTCTTGACTCTGGTTATGCTTAAATTTAGAATCAAATTCCCTTTCCCATCCTCCCTCCTCTCTAGCTTCTTCCTTTCCACCCTTTCAGCAAACACTTATTGAGCACTTACAGTTAGGTAGGTACTTCACTAAAAACTTCTAATGAATTATCTCATTTTCTTCATGATAACCTTAGGAGGTAGATAATAGTATTTTTTCCCCATTAAACAAGAAACAGCTACTAGAAATTAAGACTTGGGAAAGTAAGAGATTTGTTCAGAGGTTCAAGACCACACAAGTAGAAGGTGGTAGAGCTGAGCTTTATCCTTACATTACCTTCAGATTCTGTGTTCTTAAACACCAGCAAGCAATGCTATCTCTTAGTTATGTGCGAAGAGCATCAAGATAGCAAGAGAAACATTTTTATACATATGTAAAAAGTGTGAGTAGTCTCATAAATCTCAGAAGCCTGCATTATACATTTTGCCAAACCTGCATTTTCACAGCAAGTCAGAGGATGACTGAGCATTTTAGTATAGAAGGTTGGAGGTACATGAAATGATGCTCAGCATCACAAGTCATTACGGAAATGCAAATTAAAACCACAATGAGATATTGCCTCACACCTGTTAGAATGGCCATCACCAAAAAGACTAGATATAACAAATGCTGGCATGGATGTGGAGAAAAGGGGACACTTGGGGACTGTTGGTGGGATTGTAAATTGGAACAGCCACTTTTCCAAATATGGAAAAGAGTATAAAAGCTCTTCAGAAATTAAAACGAGAACTACCAGATGATTCAGCAATTCCACTTCTGGGAATATATCCAAAGGAAATGAAAACATTGACTCCAAAAGATACCTGCATCCCCACGTTCATAGCAGCATTATTTATGATAGCCAAGACACAGAGACAACCTAAGTGTACATTGATGAATGAATGGGTAAAGAAGTTGTGGTATATATACACAATGAAATACTATTATTCAGCCATAAAAACCAAGGAAATCCTACCATTTACAACAATATGGATGGACCCTGAAGACCTTATGCTAAGTGAAATAAGTTGGACAGAGAAAGACAAATACTACATGATCTCACTTACGTGAGATCACGTAAGATCACTTACGTGATCCACACTTACGTGTGGAATCTAAAAAAAAAAAAAAAAATCAAAAAGACACTCATAGAAAGAGATCAGACGTGGTTAACAGAGGCGGAAGAGAAGAAATTGGAGGAAGGTGGTCAAAGTTACAGATTTCCAGTTATGAGATTAACAAGTACTAGGAATATAATGTACAATCTGATGTCTATAAAATACTGGTGTATTATATATAGGAAAGTTAAGAGAGTAAATCCTAAGAGTTCTGATCACAAGGAGAAAATTTTTTTCTTCTTTTCTTTCTTTTATTTATATCTATATGAGATGATGGATGTTAGCTGAACCTGTTGCAATAATATATATAAATCAAACCATCACACACTGCACATCTTAAACATATACAGTAGTATATGTCAACTATTTCTCAATAAAGCTGGAAAAAAACCCCACAACAATGAAAGTTTAGAACCTTACCTTTCCAAAACAGCTTGTTGCAAGACAGACTTTGATTTGATGTAACATGTCTTGGTTTTCTACATTTGATTTGCAAAATGTTACTCTTTGATAGATTTATAGGTCTCTAGGCAAGTACTGAAGTGACGAAGCATGCAGAGAACTTTAACATGTAATTCAGAATACCTTCATGAAGGTTGAAAGATACTCTTCCTTGCTGTGTGTTTACCAGTTGTATTGCAAGAGTAGAGCTGGCATTGCTTAGCAAAAGACTCTTTTTGTCTTGTCTGCTTATGCCTACGTTCTAAGTATTGTTCGAAAGAGTTTGCCTTAACAGAAAAAAATACGCACTGAAATTTTTATTAAACCAGTGTACCAATGAAACTCTCATGTTTAAATAGACTGCCTAGACCTGGAATAAACGTAAGTAATCTATTTCTTATTTATCCGCTACTATTCCAGGTTGTACAGAATGAATGTATATATGAAAACATATATATTACCTTGGAAACATTGAACTTCTTTTGGACTGGTGACAACAAAGTTATACATGCAGTTACTTGTGGTTACAATTTTAAGTGGCATTAAATACTGCCTTGTAGATCTTAATCTACATAGTTTGGGAGAAGTGTAATCATCCCAGCTCTTCTCTGGCAGGAAGGTATTATAGGCACAGCTTTGTTTCTCTATTGATAATACTGTCTGCTGTACATTTCCAAAGACTTTCTTGAGGCTTTGCCCTGTGTTAGAAGCAAGCTCCAGCAACTCCACTTATGTAAATGATACCTCAATTATATAAGGTTCTTTTATTTTTCAACAAAGCAGAACATCCTTACACTACAGATGAATTTTCTAGGGAAATTTAAGATTGCACAGATTAAAAACTGTTAAAAACTAGAACCTTAAAAAGGATTACAGAAAAGTAAATTCAGAGTAATAAAAGAAGTCTTTCACTCTACTTTCATAATTATACGTGGTAATTGTTGAGTTTGAATTGTGCACTATTAACTCTAAGAAATATACTTTAATGTGGACTTGCTGTTGCAGAGATGTGTATGTATTCATATGCATGTATGTGTATCAGTAGCTTCTTAATATGAGGTGCTGGTACATATATCTTGACACATATATCTCTGTGGCACCAATTCTTTATTCCATTGGCCCATAAAATTCTTGTTTTGTCCAAATGAGTCAGTAGATCTGGGAATTTGTGTAAGCAAAAGTATGTGCAAATTGCTTTGGAAAAAAGAAGTCAGTTCCCTATATTAGGACAAATTACACTGTAAATGCATAGTACTGTGGAAAGAGCAGGGGCTTCATAGCTAGACACACATGGATTCAACTCCCCTTTTTGCCCACTATTAGCTGGATTACCTTGAGCTTCAGTTTCCTCATCTACAATGGGGAGATAATCTGGTACATAGGAGTGGTATGAAGATGCATAAGAAATGAAATTAAATGAAAACTGAAGCAGGTCCAGAGATAATATCAGCTGCTGCTGCTGATTGATAAAGCCTATTATTATGAACTGTGTGCCAGGCACTGTATCAAGTGTTTTACATACACTCTTAAATCTCTCAACAATCCCATTTACACAACTTACTGTTCTTCATTTACACAAGGCAAATGATCCTTCGGGAAATCAAAAAGAGAGTTGTCCAAAGTATTGCCATTAATAAGTGATAACATGGGATTTTGAATCCAGATCTTTGTGACACCAAAACTTGGGCAATTTATTACCATCTTACATGAAACTTCTGGTATAGTACCTGGGAAAGAGTAGACAATAAGAGTAGACATTCTGTGCATATGTATATATTTTCCTGTAAGTAAAGATTTTTCTCTGTTGGCTGTCTCACGGGAACTAAATTTTAAGATTCAAGTGTCTCCACATTGCTATGTGACCTATACTGAAGTCATTGCTTCTGATTTCTATTATCCTAAATATTCTTCAAATATTTCTTCAAGTATTTTTCTAACATCTTTATTGGAGTATAATTGCTTTGCTTTACAATGGTGTGTTAGTTTCTGCTTTATAACAAAGTGAATCAGCTATACATATACATATATCCCCATATTTCCTCCCTCTTGCATCTCCCTCCCACCCTCCCTATCCCACCCCTCTAGGTGGTCACAAAGCACTGACCTGATCTCCCTGTGCTATGCGGCTGCTTCCCACTAGCTATCTATTTTACACTTGGTAGTGTATGTATGTCCATGCCACTCTCTCACTTCGTCCCAGCTTACCTTCTCCCTCCCCGTGTCCTCAAGTCCTTTCTCTACGTCTGCATCTTTATTCCTGTCCTGCCCCTATGTTCTGCAGAACCACTTTTTTTTTTAGATTCCATATATATGTGTTAGCATACGGTATTTGTCTTTCTCTTTCTGACTTACTTCACTCTGTATGACAGACTCTAGGTCCATCCACCTCACTACAAATAACTCAATTTTGTTTCTTTTTATGGCTGAGTAATATTCCATTATATATACGTGCCACATCTTCTTTATCCATTCATCCGATGATGGACACTTAGGTTGTTTCCATCTTCTGGCTATTGTAGAGCTGCAGTGAACACTGTGGTACATGACTTTTTGAATTATGGTTTTCTCAGGGTATATGCGCAGTAGTGGGATTGCTGGGTCATATCTTCAAGCATTTTTGATATGAAGAAATTGACAAAGTGATCAGAGTAATTCAACTTTTCTATTAATAATGCACAGAGAAGCAGTAATGAGAGTCAGGCCTCATTGACGTTGAGAATCTTGGTGTTTCTGAGCTCTCCAAGATGAACAGTTATTAAATCTTTTTAAATTTTTATTACCTCTAATAAAGATGTTTGAAAAGCTATAAGAGAAAAAAAGAAAGACCAAATGTGGGAGAGTTTTTGTCAGTTTTTTTCAAGAGATCTAGATAAAATAATTTAGTAAATAAATGTTTCTGCATAATAATTTTTTTAGTAAGTAGCTTCTTCTTCTTCCCATGAAAAATATAATTAACAAACATTTAAAGACCACTAAAAGAAGGGCTAAAGTATTTGCCTGTCTGGAGCACCCTCGTGTCTCAGTACACATGCAAAACTTCCCACTGAAATTTTCAACTAGTTTTCTGTGTCTGTGATGCTCAGAGATGTCTAGGCTGGATACGTCACTTTGAAAGCTGTTGATGTAGAGATGACAATGCAATCCATGGGAATTGGTGGAGTTACATAATCAGAGTATAGATTAGGGAATGAATGGTGTCTAAAACAGCTTTGTGGGACTCTAGTATCTAATGTTCAAGTAAATGAGAATGAAATTGACTAGGGGACTAAGAATGAATGGGGAGAGAGGAAGGAGGGATTTATCAGAAGACTAGGAAAGAACATAGTTTAGAAACAAGGG
Source organism: Tursiops truncatus (assembly GCF_011762595.2). Taxonomy (NCBI): domain Eukaryota; kingdom Metazoa; phylum Chordata; class Mammalia; order Artiodactyla; family Delphinidae; genus Tursiops; species Tursiops truncatus. The sequence goes on along the minus strand of NC_047044.1, from coordinate 31,458,406 downwards.
AGTGGCCAACTGAATGCTCCTGAGAAGTAAGATGAGGACAAAATATTACTAGTTGTTGTAACAGGTAGAACGTTGGATAAGGAGACCTTGTGTTCCAGTTTGCCCAGAACTGTCTTTATTGAAGCCTGCTTTCCCAATGAAAGTCTTTCAATGATGTGGCTATCCTAGTTGTTGGCAACTTTAGCAACAGTCATTCCAACAGAGTGATACAAAGTGAAGTCAAACTTGAATGGGTTAAGGAATGCATAGGAGGTAAGGAAACAGAAACATTAAGGGTAGAAAATTTGTTAAAAGAAGTGTGACTCTGAAAGGAACAAGAGAGTATTACCATGGATGGAATGAAATGTGATGACAAAGGATTTTTTAAGGTGGAAGAAAGACCTGAATAGATCTCATGGTAATATTTGGCAGGGCAGGAGAGGCTTGAAGAGATGCAAGTGAGAAGGGGTACTTAAAAGGGCAAGATTTCTGAAAAGAGGGCAGAGGGTAGGATCCAGAATAATGAAGGCAGCTGGGCCCTGAAGGGGAGGAGGGGCACCTTAATAAGTGCAACAGAAGGGTGTAGGGGTGCAATTGCTAGTAGATATGGATGTTTGCCAATGGAAAGTTAAGGGACTTCCAATCCATTGATGTATTTTCTCTGAAGTAGGAGGCGAGAATATTTGCTGAGAATGAAGGGGCGAGGTGGAGGTATTATGGGCTGAGGAGAGTAAAGAAGGTGTGAAAAGCTAATGTGTATGTGGTATGGGAGTGGGAGTTGAATAAAATCCTGCAATAGAATTGCTTGACAGTATTCAAGGCACAGTTGAGGCACATGACCATTACTTTATAAAGATACCAATTTATCCTTTGTGTGATTTGCTCCAGTAGCACCGAGTTGACTGGCTTCAAGCACAGATAATGTGGATATATCATTTCATATAGAAATAAAGATAAGGTTTTGCCAATAGATTTAATGAACAAAAACAGAGGAACAAAGAAGATGTGAGAATCAGCAATACAATAAATGCTAAACCATGAAATCTAAACTTGGTACGGAGATACATGAATCTTGGAAGGCAATTATAGAGAGGGAGAAAATATGGAAGACAAATTCATTGAGCTCATGGAGGAAAGAGTTGGACCAGCAAACCTAAAAGATTGGAGGCTGTGGTCAGAAACAGAGATGTCTGAATTAGTACCATCAACAATAACATATATCTATCTACTATCTTACAATAAATGTGTGTTCCCCACTTTTTAATCTCTGTCCTAGATCTTAAGAACTCAAGAAAGCAAATCACTTAAAATATATATATGAAAATTTTGCTTCAAACATTTATATATAATTCTGGAATTTTAAGGTACTGGATTTTCTTCAGAAATCTGTGTCCCCCCACCCCAGGTTTATTGAGGGATATTTGACATTTAACATTGTGTAAATTTATAGTGTACAACATGATTTGATAAACACATATATTGTGAATTGATTACCGAATGTGAAAGTTAACACATCTATCACCTCACATAATTACCTTTTTTGCCTTTATTTTTTAACAACAGGTTCTTATTAGTTATCTATTTTATACATATTAGTGTATATATGTCAATCCCAATCTCCCAATTCATCCCACCACCCACCCCCTCACTTTCCCCCCTTGGTGTCCATACGTTTGTCCTCTACATCTGTGTCTCTATTTCTGCTTTGCAAACCAGTTCATCTGTACCATTTTTCTAGGTTCCACATATATGCGTTAATATACGATACTTGTTTTTCTCTTTCTGACTTACTTCACTCTGTATGACAGTCTCTAGATCCTTCCACATCTCTACAAATGACCCAGTTTCGTTCCTTTTTATGGGTAATATTCCATTGTGTATATATATATATATATATATATATATCACAACTTCTTTTTCCATTCATCTGTCGATGGGCATTTAGGTTGCTTCCATGACCTGGTTATTGTAAACAGTGCTGCAATGAACATTGGGGTGCATGTGTCTTTTTGAATTATGTTTTTTTCTGGGTATATGCCCAGTAGTGAGATTGCTGGGTCATATGGTAGTTCTATTTTTAGTTTTTTAAGGAACCTCCATACTGTTCTCCATAGTGGCTGTATCAATTTATATTCCCACCAACAGTACAAGAGGGTTCCCTTTTCTCCACACCCTCTCCAGAATTTGTTGTTTGTAGATTTTCTGATGAAGCCAATTCTAACCAGTGTGAGGTGATACCTCATTGTAGTTTTGATTTGCATTTCTCTAATAATTAGTAATATTGAGCAGCTTTTCACGTGCCTCTCGGCCATCTGTATGTCTTCTTTGGAGAGATGTCTATTTAGGTCTTCTGCCCATTTTTGGATTGGGTTGTTTGTTTTTTTAATATTGAGCTACATGAGCTGTTTATATGTTTTGGAGATAAATCTTGTCAGTTGATTCATTTGAAAATATTTTCTCCCATTCTGAGGGTTGTCTTTTCATTTTGTATATCGTTTCCTTTGCTGTGTAAAAGCCTTTAAGTTTCATTAGGTCCCATCTGTTTATTTTTGGTTTTATTTCCATTACTCTAGGAGGTGGGTCAAAAAAGATCTTGCTGTGATTTATGTCAAAAACTGTTTTTCCTATGTTTTCCTTTAAGAGTTTTATCGTGTCGAATCTTACATTTAGGTCTTTAACCCATTTTGAGTTTTTTATTTTGTATGGTGTTAGGGAGCGTTCTAATTTCATTCTTTTGCATGTAGCTGTCCAGTTTTCCCAGCACCACTTATTGAAGAGACTGTCTTTTCTCCATTGTATATCCTTGCCTCCTTTGTCATAAATTAGTTGACCATAGGTGTGTGGGTTTATCTCTGGGCTTTCTATCCTGTTCCATTGATCTATATTTCTGTTTCTGTGCCAGAACCATATTGTCTTGATTATTGTAGCTTTGTAGTGTAATCTGACGTCAGGGAGTCTGATTCCTCCAGCTCTGTTCTTTTCCTTCAAGACTGCTTTGGCTATTCGGGTCTTTTGTGTCTCCGTACAAATTTTAAGATTTTTTGTTCTAGTTCTGTAAAACATGCCACTGGTAATTTGATAGCAATTGCATTGAATCTGTAGATTGCTTTGGGTAATATAGTCATTTTCACAGTATTGATTCTTCCAATCCAAGAACATGGTATACCTCTCCATCTGTTTGTGTCATCTATGATGTCTTTCACCAGTGTCTTATAGTTTTCTGAGTACAGGTCTTTTACCTCCTTATGTAGGTTTATTCCTAGGTATTTTATTATTTTTGTTGCAATGGTGAATTGGATTGTTTCCTTAATTTCTCTTTCTGACCTTTCGTTGTTAGTGTATAGGAATGCAAGTGATTTCTGTGCATTAATTTTGTATCCTGCAACTTTACCACATTCATTGATTAGCTCTAGTTGTTTTCTGGTGGCATCTTTAGGATTCTCTATGTATAGTATCATGTCATCTGCAAACAGTGAAAGTTTTACTTCTTCTTTTCCAATCTGTATTCTTTTTATTTCTTTTTCTTCTCTGATTGCCATGGCTAGGACTTCCAAAACTGTTTTGAATAGTAGTGGCGAGAGTGGAAATCCTTGTCTTTTTCCTGATCTTACAGGAAAGGTTTTCAGTCTTTCACCACTGAGAATGATGTTTGCTGTGGGTTTGTCTTATATGGCCTTTATTATGTTGAAGTAGGTTCCCTCTGTGCCCACTTTCTGGAGAGTTTTTATAATAAATCAGTGTTGAATTTTGTCAAAAGCTTTTTCTGCATCTATTGAGATGATCATATGGTTTTTATTAATCAATTTGTTAATATGGTGTAGCAGATTGATTGATTTGCATATATTGAAGAATCCTTGCATCCCTGGGATAAATCCCACTTGATCATGGTGTATGATCCTTTTAATGTGTTGTTGGATTCTGTTTGCTAATATTTTGTTGAAGATTTTTGCATCTATATTCATCAGTGATATTGGTCTGTAATTTTCTTTTTTTGTAGTATCTCTGTCTGATTTTGGTATCAGGGTGATGGTGGCCTCGAAGGATGAGTTTGAGAGTGTTCCTTCCTCTGCAATTTTTGGAAGAGTTTGAGAAGGATAGGTGTTAACTCTTCTCTAAATGTTTGAAAGAATTCGCCTGTGAAGCCGTCTGGTCCTGAACTTTTGTTTGTTAGAAGATTTTTAATCACAGTTTCAATTTCATTACTTGTGATTGATTTGTTCGTATTTTCTATTTCTTCCTCATTCAGTCTTGGAAGGTTATACCTTTCTAAGAATTTGTCTGTTTCTTCCAGGTTGTCCATTTTATTGGCATGGAGTTGCTTGTAGTAGTCTCTTAGGATGCTTTGTATTTCTGCAATGTCTGTTGTAACTTCTCCTTTTTCATTTCTAATTTTATTGATTTGAGTCCTCTCCCTCTTTTTCTTGATGAGTCTGGCTAAAGGTTTATCAATTTTGTTTATCTTCTCAAAGAACCAGCTTTTAGTTTTACTGATCTTTGCTATTGTTTTCTTTGTTTCTATTTCATTGATTTCTACTCTGATCTTTATGATTTCTTTCCTTCTACTAACTTTGGGTTTTGTTTGTTCTTCTTTCTCTAGTTCCTTTAAGTGCCAGGTTAGATTGTTTATTTGAGATTTTTCTTGTTTCTTGAGGTAGGATTATATTGCTATAAACTTCCCTCTTAGAACTGCTTTTGCTGCATCCCATAGGTTTTGGATCATCGTGTTTTCATTGTCATTTGTCTCTAGGTGTTTTGTGATTTCCTCTTTGATTTCTTCAGTGATCTCTTAGTTATTTAGTAACGTATTGTTTAGCCTCCATGTGTTTGTGTTTTTTCCTTTTTTTCCCCCTGTAATTGATTTCTAATCTCATAGCATTGTGGTCAGAAAAATGCTTGATATGATTTCAATTTTCTTAAATTTACTGAGGCTTGATTTGTGACCCAAGATATGATCTATCCTGGAGAATATTCCATGTGCACTTGAGATGAAACTGTAATCTGTTGTTTTTGGATGGAATGTCCTATAAACATCAATTAAATCTATCTTGTCTATTGTGTCATTTAAAGCTTTTGTTTCCTTATTTATTTTCATTTTGGGTGATCTGTCCGTTGGTGTAAGTGAGGTGTTAACGTCCCCCACTATTATTGTGTTACTGTCGATTTCCTCTTTTATAGCTGTTACCAGTTGCCTTATGTATTGAGGTGCTCCTCTGTTGGGTGCCTATATATTTATAATTGTTATATCTTCTTCTTGGATTCATCCCTTGATCATTATGAAGTGTCCTTCCTTGTCTCTTGTAACATTCTCTATTTTAAAGTCTATTTTATCTGATATGAGTATTGCTACTCCAGCTTTCTTTTGATTTCCATTTGCATGGAATATCTTTTTCCATCCCCTCACTTTCAGTCTGTATACGTCCCTAGGTCTGATGTGGGTCTCTTGCAGAACACATATATATGGGTCTTGTTTTTGTGTCCATTCAGCGAGCCTGTGTCTTTTGGTTGGAGAATTTAATCTGTTCACGTTTAAGGTCATTATCGATATGTATGTTCCTATTACCATTTTCTTAATTGTTATGGATTTGTTTTTGTAGGTCCTTTTCTTCTCTTGTGTTTCCCACTTAGAGAAGTTCCTTTAGCTTTGTTGTAGAGCTGGTTTGATGGTGCTGAATTCTCTTAGCTTTTGCTTGTCTGTAAAGTTTTTGATTTCTCCATGGAACCTGAATGAGATCCTTGCCGGGTAGAGTAATCTTGGTTGTAGGTTCTTCCCTTTCATCACTTTAAATATATCATGCCACTCCTTTCTGGCTTGTAGAGTTTCTGCTGAGAAATCAGCTGTTAAATTTCTGGGAGTTCCCTTGTATGTTTTTTGTCATTTTTGCCTTGTTGCTTTCAATAATTTTTCTTTGTCTTTGATTTTTGTCAGTTTGATTACTATGTGTCTCAGCATGTATATCCTTGGGTTTATTCTACCTGGGACTCTCTGTGCTTCCCTGACTTGGGTGGCTATTTCCTTTCCCATGTTAGGGAATTTTTCCACTATAATTTCTTCAAATTTTTTCTCGGTCTTTCTCTCTCTCTTCTCCTTCTGGGACCTCTATAATGTGAATGTTGTTGCAGTTAATGTTGTCCCAGAGGTCTCTTAGGCTGTCTTTGTTGCTTTTCATTCTTTTTTCTTTATTTTATTCCACGGCAGTGAATTCCACCATTTCATCTTCCAGGTCACTTATCCGTTCTTCTGCCTCAGTTATTCTGCTATTGATTCCTTCTATTGTAGTTTTCATTTCAGTTATTGTATTGTTCATCTCTGTTTGTTTGTTCTTTAATTCTTCTAGGTGTTTGTTCTTTAATTCTTCTAGGTCTTTTTTCGTTTTGTTTTGTTTTTTTCAGTACGTGGGCCTCTCACTGTTGTGGCCTCTCCCGTTGCGGAGCACAGGCTCTGGACGCACAGGCTCAGCAGCCATGGCTCACGGGCCTAGCCGCTCCATGGCATGTGGGATCTTCCCAGACCGGGACACGAACCCGTGTCCCCTGCATTGGCAGGTGGACTCTCAACCACTGCACCACCAGGAAAGACCTCTTCTAGGTCTTTTAAAAATATTTCTTGCATCTTCTCAACCTTTGCCCCCATTCTTTTTCTCAGGTCCTGGATCATCTTCACTATCATTATTCTGAATTATTTTTCTGGAAGGTTGCCTATCTCCACTTCATTTAGTTGTTTTTCTGGGATTTTATCTTGTTCCTTCATCTGATACATAGTCCTCTGCCTTTTCATTTTGTCTGTCTTTCTATGAATGTGGTTTTTGTTCCACAGGCTGCAGGATTGTAGTTCTTCTTGCTTCTGCTGTCTGCCCTCTGGTAGATGAGGCCATCTAGGAGGCTTGTGCAAGCTTCCTGATGGGAGGGACTCCATAATTACCTTTTTGTGTGTGTGGTGAGAACTTTTAAGATCTACTCTCATAGCAACATTTAAATTTACAGTACAGTATTGTTCATTATAATCACCATGCTGTGCATTAGATTCCCATAATTTACTCATAACTGGAAGATTGTACCCTTTGACCAACGTCTCCTTTCTTCTACCCTGATGCACCTGGATACCACCAATCTACTCCCTGTTTCTATGAGTTCCATTTTCTTAGATTTCACATATAAGTGAGATCATACAGTATTTGTATTTCTCCAGACAGTAATTATTTAAATTATTTCACTTAGCATAATGCCCTCAAGATTCATCCATATTTTCACAAATATCAGTACTTCCTTCTTTCTCATGGCTGAATAATATTCCATTTTAAATATATGCCACATATTCTTTATCCATTCATCCATCAATGGACACTTAGGTTGTTTCCATGTCCTGGCTATTGTGAATAATGCTGAAATAACCATGGGGGTGCAGAAATCCCTTAGAGATGATGGCTTCATTTCCTTTGGGTATATACTCAGAAATAAGATTGCTGGAGCATATTGTAGTTCTACTGTTTAATTATTCTGAGAAACCTCCACACTGTTTTCCATAGTGGCTGAACCAATTTACAGTCCTACCAACAGTGCACAAGTTCTGCTTTTTCTCCACACCTTTGCCAACTCTTATTATCTCTTTTGTTTTTGATAATAGCCATGCAAACAGGTGTGATGTGATATCTCATTGTAGTTCTGATTTGCATTTCCCTAATGATTAGAGATATTGGATATCTTTTCATGTACCCATTGAACATTTATATGTCTTCTTTGGAAAAATGTCTATTTGGGTCATTTGCCCATTTCTTAATTGGATTATTTGCTTTTTTTTTTTTTGCTATTGAATTTTATGGGTTTCTTATATTTTGGATATTAACCTCTTATCAGTTGATGGTTTGCAAATATTTTCTTCCATTCCATAGGTTGCCTTTTCATTTTTCTGATGGTTTCTTTTGCTGTGTAGAAGCTTTTTAGTTTGATGTGGTCAAACTTGTTGATTTTTGCTTTTGTTGTTTGTACTTTCAGTATCATATTCAAAAAAATCATTGTCAAGACCAATGCCAAGGAGCTTCTTCCCTGTTTTATGGTTTCAAGCCTTACACTTAAGTCTTTAATCCAGGGCTTCCCTGGTGGTGCAGTGGTTGAGCATTCACCTGCCGATGCAGGGGACACGGGTTCATGCCCCGGTCCAGGAAGATCCCACATGCTGCAGAGTGGCTAGGCCCGTGAGCAATGGCCGCTGAGCCTGCGCGTCCGGAGCCTGTGCTCCGCAGCGGGAGAGGCCACAACAGTGAGAGGCCTGCATACCGCAAAAAAAAAAAAAAAAAGAAAAGAAAAAAAAGTCTTTAATCCATTTTGAGTTCATTTTTGTGAGTGGTGTAAGAGGAGGGCTCCAGTTTCATTTTTTTTGTGTGCATGTTTGTCCAATTTTCCCAACACCACTTATTAAAGAGACTGTTGTTACCCCATTGAATATTCTTGAGTCTCTTGTCAAATATTAGTTGACTTTATATGTGTGGACTTATTTCTGGGATCTTGATTCTGTTCTACTGGTCTGTGTCTGTTTTTATCCCAGTACAAGACAGTTTTGGTTACTATAACTTTGTAATTAAGTCTGAAGTCAGGAAGCACAATAATGCCTCCAGGATTTCTTTAACTATTTGAGGTCTTTTGTCGTTCTATATGAATTTTAGGATTTTCTTTCTCTTTCTGTGAAAAATGCCATTGGAATTTTGATAGATAGTCTCCCATTTATTTTCCCTAGGGCAATGCCCTGAAGTATTCAAGGTTGCACACCTTTTCCCTATCCTGCAGAGTCAAGCTGGCTGTAAGATCTGCACCTGATAGTGAGATCCATGTGCTGTTTGCATGGGCTTGCAGAGCCATCTGCAGGGGCACATGAAGTGCAATGCATTGGGTTTTGTAGAGTGCCAGCCATGTGGCACATGAGGTTCTTGGGGTGCATATTGGTTCATTGGTAGAAGTTCTGTAGGCAAATCATTGTGTGGAGTTCATGGGTGAGCCTCTTGATGGAGTCCCTGAGCAGGTTAGCAGAATCCACACCAAGCTATTGAGATCATATCAGTCCACCCTTTCTTCCTGCTCTGAGGTGCTCAATTAAGTGAGTGAAATATTTTGTTTGCACCTTTCATTTGAGATGTGTTTTTTAAAGCTTCTGCAGTACTCATTAAAACAATTTCTGCTATTCTTTGTAAGGAAATACTTGGCAATTCATTCAAGGTCTACTCTGCAGTTGAATCTCCAAACTTCTTGAAGTGATAGGACATGCATATTACATAATGTGATATGTGAAACACTTGGCGAACAAGAAAACACGTAATTAAATTCTAACCTTTCCTTTCAGCCTTGCCTTTCTTCTTTATCTTCCTCTCATCTAGCCAAGAACATGGGTTTGCAAATTACAAGCACTCAGTATTTTATTTTCTGAGTTTTAATACTGTCATTTAGTTGATAAAGGATAATCAGGCTCATGCACTTTTTTTCTTACAAAAAAATATCAACTGGGCTTCCCTGGTGGCACAGTGGTTGAGAGTCTGCCTGCCAATGCAGGGGACACGGGTTCATGCCCTGGTCCAGGAAGATCCCGCATGCCGTGGAGTGGCTAGGCCCGTGAGCCATGGCCGCTGAGCCTGCGCGTCCGGAGCCTGTGCTCCGCAACGGGAGAGGCCACGACAGTGAGAGGCCCGTGTACCGAAAAAAAAAAAAAAAAAAAAAAAACAGTCAACTGAAAGCATAATAATTTGAGGGCATTTATCCTTGCCATTCTGCTTTTACTCTTACTCTTATTGTCTCCCTATCCAAACAGTTAAGTAATATTTATGAACAAGTGCTCCATGTGAGTGTAGATGAATGAATGAAAAAGAGAAAATGATCAGAGAATGGTCCTGCTTTCACTGCTCTGCTGCTGCCTGTTGACCAAAGGATTCCCAACAAGAGTCTCCAATGCACTGACTTGTCTTTGTGGGACTTGGCTCAGTGCATTTTGTCTGTGAAACTTTTACCACTCCAAAGCACTGTGCAGGAAATATGCAAATGGAATGCCAGGTGTTATGTTGCATTTTAATCACCTCCTTATTAAGTTTCTTCAGGAAAAAAAATAGGACATATCCTTTGCCATGAAGGAAAGGACATGTGCTCTTGAGGTATGGACACATGTTATGGTAACACACAATTCCTGTGCAAGATGAGGCTTCTTTTAAGGAGCAGATAAAATCCAAAAACAATAATTCTATTGGATTTGGCTGAGAAGCAGCCAACAAACTGCCAGCTGGTAACCAAGATAGATACAAGAGGAAAACAAACTTCACTGCATTTTGCGATCAACTTAAAGTGTTTTTTAGTGGGAAAAAAAAAAACTAATGAAACTTATAGTGCCCTATTTTATACACTTTGCTGTTTTACTTACTATAAATGCTGGTGAACTTAGAGGTACTTATTTTGGGTTTGCCTGTCTATATATTGAGCTAGTAGGCATTTGTTGATCATTCGTCCATTTAAAGTCAACTGAACAGAGCAAGTACGGCGTGAAGATTGATGTGGACCAGGATCTGTGAATTAGTTGCAGTGTAGGCCAGGAAGAGCTGCTGGTGGTTTTGTTCCTTTTGAAGTTTTGCACACTGATTCAGAGCAGGTTAAACTGAGGGTATTTTCCAAATACAGGCTATAATTAAAAACCTGCTTGTCCTTTTCCAATCTTCTGTTAATTTAACTCATTAGTGATTTTTCAGGCTCATGAAAAGTGAATTTTCTATAATGAAATAAGAACTCCAGAAGAAGAAGTTATTGAAATTTTCTCTGACTCTGTGATTAATACCCAAATCTCCTTCAAATCCTGTATCAAGGGCCGTTTGTCCCATATCTGAAGGCTCACTTTTATCCTCAAATCTAAACCCAGTTTTACTCTTAGCAGGAGAAACTTCCCTATTCAAAACTTCCCTATAACAAAACAGTTTTAGCATTTGGAGTTTCCTTGTGATTATATTTTAGGCCTTTCTTCTTGACCGATACACTCCTTTGTACCTCAGTCTATTCAGTATCTGTCCAATGCCTGATTCTTTGTCTTTTGCCTAAATTCCTAACATAATATTCTGTTCCCAACATCCTTCTATAATAGTGTTTTAACTAAGACTGTACATCAGAATAAGCTGTGAAGTTTTCCTAAAACAGAGGTTTCTAAGCCATACTTGTCAGATTTGTATGTACTGGGTTGGCCCAAAAGTTCATTCAGGTTTTTCCATAAGATATAAGATGTTACAGAAAAAACCAAATGAAATTTTGGCCAACCCAATAGAAAGTCAGGGCTGGAGTCAAGGCTTACAGATTTTAAAAATGTCCATAGACCATTCCCTGCTCCTATGACTTTCTCCAAGAGTTTGCGTCATCTCACCTCTAGCTTCCATTCCACCTTTGTCTGATCTGTTTACCAACAAACAATTCTTATGGTACAAAACTCAAGATTGCACAATTAGAGCCTGGGCAGAAAAATCAATATATTTATTTGTGATATATGCTTATATATGTTTATAAAGTTACTATTATGAAAAATAAATGTGTATCTATATTTTGGTCTACTATTTTTGGTGTTATTCAAAAATGAATAGGGGTAAGACTATATCAGGGAAAATATGGCCTGGAAATGGCCTCCCTGTCCCCCAGGGCAGCCTGCCCTCCCTTGTGAGAGCAGAAGGGAAGCATATGAGGGGAGAGGAATAGGCACAAAAGTATCCACAGTGTGGGAGGGAATAAACTGTTTTAGCATATGAAACTTATTGAAATGCTTAAATTAGAGGTTCACAAAATTTGGTGTGCACAAAAATTACTTAGCAATCCTGTTAATTATATATATATAATACAAACATAATGCATATATTTATATTATATAATTACATATTATATAATTACACACACACACAGACACACACACACACAAACACACACATTCTTTGTCTCCTAAAATTGGTCTGGAGTGAGGCCCAGGAATCTGCATGTTTAATAACCCCAGAGAGTACAGATGTCTTCAAACCACATCTTGAGAAATAGCGGCTTGAATCAACTAACACTATGTATCTTGGCTTTCATCATGACTTTTTTAAACCATTTTTGTTTTTAAACTTTCTCCCTGACAAATACGTGTGTATATTTTTATCCCCATGGGAAAGATACGTGACCATTGAAAACCAAAGGTAGTTGATGCCTTTCAGCAAATTTTACTCTGAATACAATGTAATTATTTTATTTTTATATTGCATTCTATCAGGAAGCTATAGCTCTTGATTTCCTTTAAAAAAGGAATAGCACACATATTCTTTTTCAATTACACCTGATGCTTAAGTACGAAGTGACTCTATTAACTGTGGCTAGGGTACCACCACCACCTTGTGGGAATGAATGAAAATTACAGTTTTAGTTTCTGACCACTGAATTCACACACATTGTTGTGAAGTGCCAGCTCCAGCAGTCCTGCTATAAGCAATATTTGGAGAAAATCTATAAATGCATTGTCTAGTGTAGGTTTTTTCCATATGGTGGTCCCGTCACCAGGTTGATCCATAGTTAATCCTATGTATAAACACTAATATTTCACTTTTTCCAGAATATTAAATGTATAGTTTAAAAGTTTTACAGAATAACAAAAAATCAAGGTTAGAAAATTAAAGGAATAATGTTGACAGAATTCTCTTCTTTTCCCAGTGGAGACATTATTATTATTCTTTCAATCTCAGGGAATTCTTATACCTTCTTATCCTTTGGTGTCATCAACAATACACTTATTGGTCTATCCTTTTTATTTATTTATTTTTCTTAAAACTGATTGATTGATTGATTGATTGGCCGTGTTGGGTCTTTGTTGCTGCATGCATGGGCTTTCTCTAGTTGTGGGAAGAGGGGGCTCTATGTTGTGAAGCACAGGCTCTAGGCACATGGGCTTCAGTAGTTGGGGTGCATGGGCTTAGTTACTCCACAGTATGTGGGATATTCCCGGACCAGGGCTCAAACCCACGTCTCCTGCATTGGCAGGCAGATTCTTAACCATTGTGCCACCAGGGAAATCCGGTCTGTCCTTTTCAAATGAGTTAAAGAAAAGTTACTTTCTGGAGATAATAATGTATATTAGGTCTTCAGGATTTGGCGGTGTGTAATGTGGAATGTATATTCATGGCCAGTAGACTGATGGATATTTTCTAAAGTTTTATACTTATACTACTACTCTCTCTTATCCTTTTGCATTTATTATGTTCACAACCAGTGGAAGAAGATAATCTTAACTTTAGAGTACCTTGTGAAAGTCCTTTCCTCCAAGATAGTGATTACTCTTGCTTTTCATTCTTGTTTAAATGTAAAGTTTTATATACATTTTGTTGAAAGTCACTTGAATAATTATCAGGGAAGCACAAAAACAGGACAAAAAACCCTTACAGTACACAAATGCAGCATGGAAGGAAAGGGTATTGTTTTTGCAAACGGTTACTTTATATTTGGTGGAATGCATGGAAATAATTTTATGATTTCAAGAGTAACTGAGACCAAAATTTCATGTCATGTCATGCTTGTAATTTCATTAACAATTTAACAACTCTCTTTATTTACTTATGGGAAGAATTTAACATTAGAATAGTCCCTGAGGAAAACTTGCTTAAGCCTCTTAGATAGCCTCATCCACCAGAGGGCAGACAGCAGAAGCAAGAAGAACTACAGTCCTGTAGCCTGTGGAACAAAAACCACATTCACAGAAAGATAGACAAGATGAAAAGGCAGAGGGCTATGTACCAGATGAAGGAACAAGATAAGACACCAGAAAAACAACTAAATGAAGTGGAGATAGGCAAACTTCCAGAAAAAGAATTCAGAATAATGATAGTGAAGATGATCCAGGACCTCGGAAAAAGAATGGAGGCAAAGGTTGAGAAGATGCAAGAAATATTTTTAAAAGACCTAGAAGAATTAAAGAACAAACACCTAGAAGAATTAAAGAACAAACAAACAGAGATGAACAATACAATAACTGAAATGAAAACTACACTAGAAGGAATCAATAGCAGAATAACTGAGGCAGAAGAACGGATAAGTGACCTGGAAGACAGAATGGTGGAATTCACTGCTGCAGAACAGAATAAAGAAAAAAGAATGAAAAGCAATGAAGACAGCCTGAGAGACCTCTGGGACAACATTACATGCAACAACATTCGCATTATAGGGGTCCCAGAAGGAGAAGAGAGAGAGAAAGACCGAGAAAAAATTTGAAGAAATTATAGTGGAAAACTTCCCTAACATGGGAAAGGAAATAGCCACCCAAGTCCAGGAAGCGCAGAGAGCCCCATACAGGATAAACCTAGGAGAAACACGCCGAGACACATAGTAATCAAACTGGCAAAAATTAAAGACAAAGAAAAATTATTGAAAGCAAGGGAAAAACAACAAATAATATATGAGGGAACTCCCATAAGGTTAACAGCTGATTTCTCAGCAGAAACTCTACAAGCCAGAAAGGAGTGGCATGATATATTTAAAGTGATGAAAGGGAAGAACCTACAACCAAGATTACTCTACCCGGCAAGGATCTCATTCAGGTTCCATGGAGAAATCAAAAACTTTACAGACAAGCAAAAGCTAAGAGAATTCAGCACCACCAAACCAGCTCTACAACAAAGCTAAAGGAACTTCTCTAAGTGGGAAACACTACAACAAATGCTAAAGGAACTTCTCTAAGTGGGAAACACAAGAGAAGAAAAGGACCTACAAAAACAAACCCAAAACAGTTAAGAAAATGGTAATAGGAACATACATATCAATAATGACCTTAAACGTGAATGGATTAAATGCTCCAACCAAAAGACACAGGCTTGCTGAATGGATACAAAAGCAAGACCCATATATATGCTGTATACAAGAGACTCACTTCAGATGTATACAGGGACATCTACAGACTGAAAGTGAGGGGATGGAAAAAGATATTCCATGCAAATGGAAATCAAAAGAAAGCTGGAGTAGCAATACTCATATCAGATAAAATAGACTTTAAAATAAAGAATGGTACAAGAGACAAGGAAGGACACTACATAATGATCAAGGGATGAATCCAAGAAGAAGATATAACAATTATAAATATATAGGCACCCAACAGAGGAGCACCTCAATACATAAGGCAACTGGTAACAGCTATAAAAGAGGAAATCGACAGTAACACAGTAATAGTGGGGGACTTAAAACCTCACTTACACCAATGGACAGATCATCCAAACAGAAAATTAATGAGGAAACACAAGCTTTAAATGACACAGTAGACCAGATAGATTTAATTGATATTTATAGGACATTCCATCCAAAAACAACAGATTACACTTTCTTCTCAAGTGTGCACAGAACATTCTCCAGGATAGATCACATCTTGGGTCACAAATAAAGCCTCAGTAAATTTAAGAAAATTGTGGAGTCTCTTTTTATGAGAGCATTTATCCCATTCTCGAGGGCTCTGCCCTCATGATCTAATCACCTCCCTCATGATCTAATCACCTCCCATCACCTTGAATTTTGAGGGAACACAACAGACACTAGCACCATGAACCTCTTAACAAAGAATCTTAATGGATGCATATTTTGAAATGGTTAAGCAAAGCCCAAGAACCATCACACAGAAAGTGTCTTTGCTAACTTGTCAGCATTTGAAAATCATGCTATTTATCATTGATTTTTCTCAAGGAAAAATTAATTGCTGTGCAGAAGTCCAAGGAGGTAGCACTTTTTAATCTGGCGCTCAAATGTGAACATTTCTCAGACCCGATTTTCTCCATCAGGAGCTCGTCCTTTCTGTTTACCAGGTGTCTTCCTGGTCATTAGCTGTTATTAAGTACTGGTTGGATGAAGGCTGTGTAAGAAGAGCAATCGTTCCTTAGCTGAGCCCCCGGGTCACATCTAACTGAGAGGGAACGGTAGGTATGGGAACACTGACCATGGAAATAGCAACTTTTCTGTTGAGAGCTGTAAGAGCTGCTTTCACAGTTTTGCAAAACAGCAAGAACAGAGTGTTCTTCACATATGGCTAATCTTCACCATTACTGGCAACATAACATTCTAGTGGTGAGGTTTCAGGTTGCTCTGCAAGAGGTAGCCCCTCAATTTAGTTGCTCTTTTCAATGAAAGTTTCTGTGTGGGTATGTCTCAAAGATGTGCTCCAATTTGTGTATTTTTTGGAGTTGCAGTGTACAAATGCTGTTTTCATGGTACTTTGTTTAATCTATTTATAGGAACTTTACATATTAGGGAAATAAAACTTTGGTCCATGGAAAAAAAAAGAATAGTCCCTGAGACAGATAACATATTAATTTAAAGTTGACCTACTGAGAGAGATTGCGATGAGTAGGAAAAATGCAACACCTAAATAAGGGGTTACTTGGAGGAGTTAAATACTACAAAATAGCAAGGACAGAAGAGCTATACACAAATTTTGATGATTCTTCATTTTTCTTAAAAGCCAGCTTCTGATGTGGCTTCCAGGCTTAACCTTGGTTAAAGATAGTGCCTCTCATCCTCTCTTAGCCATCCTACGTGCTTTCAAGAAGCCATATTTGAGAGCATCTGTACTTGTAATTAATCCTCCATCCCTGTGTGTAAGAATACCTGTAAAGTGCTCAGCAATTCATTGTACTGCTCACATTTATTCTCTGTAGAAAAGGACTGAAGCTTTCTAATGCCTATCCAAGTAACCTGACAAGAATATTACAATGACAAGGAGAGTTTCTAAGTACTTTTAGTTCTTTGAAACAAAGTATTTTCATCTATTAATAAAAATAGATGTCTACCTAGAGACGGGTGGGTAAAAATCTCAATTTTTGTTAAAGAGAAATTAATCATTGCTGTTCATCAAAGGGAAATCCAAGTGAAACAAGATTACGTTAAACGTCACCTTTAGAGTACAGGAAACAAATAACAAAAGAATGTTCTCACCTAATCACATTTAAGCTAAAATAATACTGTAGATTCTATTTCTGTTGAGTCATAAAAAGACTATTTTGTTCTGTGCAAATGCATTCCCTAAGGAGTATCTATGGGAAAAACTGGAACTAACCTTCTCCCACCATTGTATTTTGAAAGTACATGGCAAAAGAGTAAACAGATGAGGATCTTTCCGCTCATTTTAGATGTTGACTCTGAACTCTGTGGTTGCTGAGTTGATGGACATGTTTATAAAGGTTTTAACCTTTGTTTTCAAGTAGGGGTGATCAGGCCTTTAAAACTGTGTCTCTCATCACTCGGTTGTGGTACAATATGGTACCTAACCTTCAGCTGTCCTAAACAATGAGAAAAGACAACTCCTAGTATGTCATATCTTCCAGGTTTGTGTGGAAGATATGACATATCCAGCCAGCATTCCCAGGCTGCAGTCTAATACTAAACTGATCTGTGCATGTCCAGCTCAGTATATACATCCTCTGTAAGTAAAACTTAGGTTCACCATAGGGGAATAAAAGTCTGGACACACAAGCACACACATGTGTGCACATACATACATACGTACATACATATACTGTGTTTTAAAGTGATAGAAAAAAACATGAAAGAATTCTGGAGGTTTTATTTTTTGTGTATGTTTAAACACAGCATATAACATACCAACAGTAATGGCCATTGGTATTTTTCTTAAAGGGCCACTGCACGCCCAAATTTGCTCACTGTGGATTTTCAGGCCATGTGGTTGATGGACAAGTCAGTTAGTACATTTTGGCTGCATTGAACATCCATGAGGCATGTAGCAATGAACTAATGTTGTAATGTCCAAATTAACATAATAAATTAATAAAACTGATATAAATAAACACAGTTATTTATTCTTGAATGTGCTGAAGAATAAGGAGTTAAGAACTGTACTAGAAGAATAATTAGCAGCCTAAAAATATATTAATCAGATCTTGTGTGCAACCTATTATAAGAGATATACTACACAGAATTAAAATAACAAATGAGAAGCAGTTTCTAACCCAAAGTGTTTGTAATATATTTGGAGGAACCAACCAAATATGCAGAAAACGCTTTGAAAACAATCACCAAATAATATGCAGTTTTTCTTTCCTACCAATAAATCTAAGTCTCCCAGTCCTAAAAATCAAAACTGTATCTTCACTTGACATTATACATACCCCCAGTTATTATAATAAAGAGCACACTGAAACAGAACTTAGGCTGGTTTAAAAAAAAAAATGATCTAAGACAGTGTTGTTTTTCCCATTTTGGTCGTCAGAAACTTGACTGTTACAGTCAAGCAATGTCAATCCAATGTAGGTTGCGACAGTGGCTAAAGGATTCATTTTAAGTAAGTTTAAAATATATATATACACACACACACAAATATGTATACACACATACCCTCATACCCACATATGGTTATATTTATATTATTTATATTTTTTCCTGTGATGATTCATGTGTAACTAACTCTAATGGGATTATAGCTGGTCCTGTGAGTCACCTCCAGTTTCTTCCCACTAAAAAATTACTAAGAATCCTGAAGCATTACAAACAAGATAATAGTCTCTGTCCTGAGTCTGGTCTATATTCTCACTATTCCAAAGCACATTTACCAATGCTGTCTGTGCTGGGGTGTCCACATTTTATTTTTTGGTTTTACTTCTAAATGTGTCCCTGCACTTTTTCTAAATAGAGCTTCTAAGACCTGCATCTTCATCAATTAATTTTAATGAGAGCCTTGCTTTCCTCCTAAGCCCCCTTTGTGAAATATTGACTGCTTTGTTTTCTAAATACGGTCACTGGCTCTAGCCTATTTCAGTGCTGTCCCCCAAGCCTAACTGGTCCATCACTCTTTCCTCTCTGTTAACTCTGTTCTTTCTCCCGGATCACTGTTCTCCACTGTCCTTCCCTGCCACTGGGGCAACTGGGAAAGGGCTTTATTTAAAATATTTAATATCCTTCTTTTTCATTAATTTTATATTTGAGATATTTGGGGTTTTTTTCCCATGGTGGGCTTACCAGCTTATAAGTGCAAGGTTTTGATTACAAAATCATTTAGGTATTTTGTCATTTATCCATCCTAACACACACACACACACACACACACACACACACACACACACACACGTGTGCACATTAGATTTGATCATTTTGATAGTTTAGTGTAATTGATCATTGAAAAAAATAGAGGATTTCGAAGGAATATCTTTTTTTAAACCAAAAAAGTCATTTCCCATGTGGAATAGATTGAGCAAAATGATATGGCCAGCACAAGCAGGAAGCAACACATCGCATATCAAAGGTAACTCCATCTGGGAAAATCATCGAGATAGCCGTGTACTTTTGTTAGAATTTCAAGATAAGAAATAGTGTGGAACCCTGGCTCTACTTTCATGTCTGTACCTTTGTCTAACCACGGCATGTGCCTACAGAGGTAAGCCTGGCAAGAAAAGGAAGTTTTCTTTGTTGTTTTTTGTTGCTATTTTTGTTTTTATAATGGGCAGTTTAGTTATATTTCAGAAATAGAACTCTAGGTGGTGAGTCAGGAGGAAAGCTCTGTGTGAAAGAGGGGACGTGAGCTACTGCACTGTAACATTCATAGCAGGCGCACTGCAACATTCACAGCAGGTAGAGGGGTCTGGATGTGTCTGCCAGCATATGCTGTATCGCGCTTCTGATTGAAGTGAGAAGGAAATTGACATTGATAAGTGATTACAAAACCAAGCACCAGAGACGGACATCATTGCCTTTCTACCCATCTGCCA
Organism: Tursiops truncatus; assembly: GCF_011762595.2. Lineage (NCBI taxonomy): Eukaryota > Metazoa > Chordata > Mammalia > Artiodactyla > Delphinidae > Tursiops > Tursiops truncatus. Next base: position 31,438,718 of record NC_047044.1, on the reverse strand, counting down.
TTTCCCTCCGAGTTTTTCTCTTGTTGAAGAGCCCTCCTCATACAAAAAAGGAAAGTACTAAATACTTTCCAGGCTTTGCTTGCAGCCCAGATACAGGCATGTAATCCAATGCAGGCTAAGGGCTATTACTAGACCTTCTGGGAAGAATTTTTCTCTGATGATAGAGATGCAGAGATAAATGCCCACCTTTCTGCGTTGGGCATTGTCATATAAGGACATGCTACTGGGAGCTACTGTAGCCAAGAGAATCACAGAGAACTCACCTAGATCTTTGATGCCATTGAGCATGTGCGTCAACCCAGGGAATCCCTACCTCTGTGTTTATTGAAAAATAAACCACTTGCATTGAAATCTCTTTTAGTTGAGTTTCTGGCAGTCACATGAATCCTAACTGAACAACACTCTGCCAGACACTTGTGATGTGATCTCTTTTGATGTTTATAATCATCCCTCCAGGTAAGCATTATCCCTCCCCTTTGAAAGATGAGGAAACTGAGGCTCAGAAAGATGAAAAGCCTTGTCCAGTACCCCAGATCTCTGGAGCACAGAAGCCAGGGTTTGAATCTATGTGCCTGTGACTGGAGTACCAGTGCGTTGCTAATTCTCATTCACTTTCTGCTCTTCTGTCCCATCTCACTGCCTCTGTATAACTGCAAATATTTACCAAAGGAGTTAGTTTTGAATCTGGCAGGGAGGGTGTAGGCAGGTGTGTCTTTGTTCTGAGATCACAGCAGGTACTATAAGAAGTAAGAATTGAGCACAAAAGGTGATTTTTATTTGTTGCATGACATTTTAAAAAATGAGAATAAATTCAGATGTTTCTTTTTAGAGTAAGAGGGCTGGAGCATATATATCCTCATTTATAATTAGATATTGAGTCACAAGTAGAAACTTAGCTTTGAAAATATATTTTGGAAACTACATGACTTTAAGATTTTTCACTTTTCATCTTCCCCAGATTAGTCTCTCCTGGTCCTCAGTCCTCTAGTTTCTCACAAGTTCAACTTTTTTTTTTTTTTTTTTTGCGTTATGTGGGCCTCTCACTGTCGTGGCCTCTCTCGTTGCGGAGCACAGGCTCCGGACGTGCTGGCTCAGCGGCCATGGCTTATGGGCCCAGCCGCTCCGCAGCATGTGGGATCTTCCCGGACCGGGGCACGAACCCGTGTCCCCTGCATCGGCAGGCGGACTCTCAACCACTGTGCCACCAGGGAAACCCACAAGTTCAACACTTTAACTAGAAGGATTTGGAAATCAGCCTCTAGCAAATGAATGTTTTCAAGTCCTCCCATTTGAAAACCCACAGAATCCCTATAAGATGGAAGAGAGATTAAAAACAAAGGGCAGAGCATATTCTATTTTCTTCTTAATTTCTGCTTAACTTTTAAAAGGGGTTTAGTTTGACAAATTCTGTGAGACCTTGAGCAAGTAGAACCTGATTACTTGTGTGTTTAATAGTGGGCCATTTTCTAGATATAATTTTGAAAGATGCAGTATTTTCATGCTGGTTTCACCTTCTCTTTGCTCTTCCAGATGCGGGACCATGGTCCTTGTTAGCCTGAATCCTGGACCTATTTTTCTTGCTCCAGCCATATGTTTACTGTGGAGGATTCCTCCTTTGGCAATTTTTGTTCCTAAACTTTATCTCTAATGCTTCCTTGGTAAATGAATCCAAACTAATGTGTTAATGGCATTTCAAAGTTAAATTTTTATATTTTACATGTGGGAAGTACTAAATTTGCAGAGCCTTAACCCAGAGTAGTAACTTCCTTGGTAGAGGAAACTTCAGCCAGAATTAGAGGATTCCTCTAAGGGAGCCAGAATAATGCCACGTGGGCAGCTGCCTCTTGCACCAACCAGCCATGGAGGGTGGCAGTGTATTTGGGAGCCTTAAAAACAAAACTGGAAGGCAAATGGGAAAATGTATTGTAGTAGAGTCTTCTTCAATAGGAAATAGAGCTTTTGGAAAGCACTGACTTAAGGAAGAATTTATAATAATGTGAGAGAGGCTATGCCAGCTACTGCTACTTTTCTAAACTCATATTAGCACTAAAAGCAACCAGAGTGCAAAAAATAAATAAACAAATTGTCTTCACTGTTTCTAGCCCAAGCCACCACCATCCGTTAACTGAAATTACTGAGATAATTAGTGGGTCTCCAGCTTCCACTCTTACCAGTACACACCTCCCCTTCTCAGTCTAGTGTCAAAATATGAGCCTGAGTTATCTCTTTAAAAGCTAAATTAAATCAAGACTTGCCTCTGCTCTAGTACCTCTCCTGCTCACTCAGGGTAAAAGCCAAAGTTCTGACAATGGCTTCAAGTCCGTACTTTGCTTTCACCAGATTCCTTCTTTGCCCTCATTTACTAGTCTCTCATGCCACGCCAGCCACACTGGCTTCCTTCTGTGTATAGCAAACCACTAGACACACTTCTGCCTCAGGCCCTTCGTTATCTCCTTTGCTCAAGTACTGTCTTCTCAGTGAGGATTCCATAATCACTGTATTTAGAATTACAAAACCTCCATTGGCTGGATACCCTTCCCCAGCAATCTGTGCCCTTTCCTGCTTCATTTTTCTCCCTAGCACTCCATAGTGAGTATAGTGTATATTTTACTTGTCTGTTTGGATATTGAGCCTCTTATTTGCTGACTTCCTCTTGTGTTTCCCATCCCCCTCACTAGATTGCAAGCTCTAGGAGGATAAGGATATTTGTCCTTTTTTGTTCGTTTGTTGTTAATGCTGTATCTACAGGGCATGATACACTATTAGACATCCAATAAATATTTGTAAAATAATCTTCCCACCTCCTATTCAGTCAGGGCTTATAGTTACAAAGTTAAAATATTACCTGGTCCTAAATAATTTAAGTGGAGAAATAATTTATTGAAATGAGATTGGAAGATTAAAACACCAGACTCAGTAGATGATTAGGAATCAAAGACGGCTGGGTAGCACAACACCCAGGCAGAGAACTAGACAATGTTGCCCTAGGGTTTCTTTATCCTATTTCTACCCTTGTAAGCAATCTCAGTCCTGTATCTTTGCACATTTCCTCTCTTTTTGGAGTGCCAGTCAGCAAGCTGGAGCCTCCTAGGTTATGTGCCAACAATCTAGCTGTCACGGTCCCAGGAGACAATATGTAACCCCTACTGGCTGCCAAGGAGAAGCCTGGGTTCTGCCTCCCACTAAAATCTATACAATAAGGGATTCCCTGGCATAAGAACAGATCTGGATTGTGGACAGCCAACAAAGGAAACACACACAAAAATTCTAACCCCCAATTATTATTAGAAAGTGACTTTCATTTGTTGAATTTTATTTTTCTCTATTGTTTTCTAAATTTTTCTAGTGATATGAATTAGTATATTCACTTATTTGATAATTCTAGTTAGAGAAAATGAAGACTAAACTATATTAAGGTAATAAAAATGTCAGCCAGACCTCAATTTTTCTCTTGAGGCAGTCTGTGATTTGTGGCCTATCAGTACTTAGATGCTAGAATGAGAAACAAATGAATTGAGAGGTCTTCAGTGAGCCATCTGATTTCTTCAGCGTAAACTTCTATCCAAAGCCTAATAGAGCATCCTTTGTGTTTCAGTAAATTTACATAATAAATATCCATTGAGAAGAGCGTCAGTGGAAAGCAGATGCTCATCTGACTGAATCATTAATCATTCTATCCCCCATAGAAGAATAGTCACGCATCGTATTGAACTAGAACTCAAATGTATAACACAAGTATTTTGTTCGGTGTGGGATTGTTCTAAAGATGGATGCAACAATCCCTCCTGTCCTGCGCATGCCTTTGCAGGTGACTTTTCCACTCTTCTCATCAGACTCACTTTGAAACTGAGATGGTCCTGTGACTTGCCTTGGCAAATAAAATGTTGTCAAAGGGACATGAGTGACTTCTGAGTCTAGTCCTTATTACACAGTGCAGCTCTTGATTTTGACATCTTGGAAGCCAGCTACCATGTAAGGAAGTCTGGGTTATCCTGTGGAGGAAGCAACATGGAGAGAAAGGCCCTGCAGAATGAGAGGCCAAATGGAAAAAAATGCAAGGCTCCCCAGAAAACAGCCAGCATTAACTGCCACATATTATGAGGGAGGCCATCTTTGATGTTCTAGCCTCAGCTGAGCCACCAGTGAAATTCAGTCACATAAGTGACCCAGCCAATACCATGAAAAGCAGAAGAATCACCCAACTGAGCCCAGCCAACATGCAGAAGCATGAAAAATAACTCATGTTGTTGTATTAAGCCAATAAGTTTTGGGGTGGTTTGTAATACAGCAATAGATTGCTGAAATATGTAGGATATAAAGTTTTTTTTAAAAAAAACTTGATTGGGTAATGGCATTGTTACATTTTTATTAAAAAAACAATTAGGAAATGTCCCCCCAACCCCTTCAAGTTTAACAAGAAATGCAGTAGATGGTTCTTTTCTGGGCCATGCCCTCTAATGAAAATCCAAGGACTGGAAAACAATTGAATTTTTAAAAACTGATTAAGGGACTTCCCTGGTGGTCAAGCGGTTAAGACTCTGCGCTCCCAATGCAGGGGGCCTGGGTCTGATCCCTGGTCAGGGAATTAGATTCCATATGCCTCCACTAATAACTGATCAAATCTTGTGTTTGTGTGAAGTGTATAGAGCCCATGCTTCCTCAGCTCTAAGAGTGGTATCTCTGGTTTGCCCTGCTACCGATTACAGGAATTTGAACCCTCACTTGGGAGTCAACCTCAAACTATTTCGGGGCATCTCCCAAGTACTATTCTTTCACTGTCATATGCTTTTTTTCTTCTCCCCTGCTGTTGTTTCCTGTAGCAATGTCTGTTGCTGAGGCAGCCTCTACCCCCTTGAAGATATTTCAAAGCTGCCAAGGACTCTACAACACTTCTATAAAGCTGTTTGTTCCTCTACTGAAGTCACCAACAGCAACTGGATTTGATGACCATGGAATATAATAGATTATTTTCTGGTCCATCCTGCTGCTTCAGCCAGTGTCTTCCCAAGCTCTGTCGTTCCACGATTGAGAATATATATTCTTCCTACCTTTCCTCCCACTGATGCCACCTCTAAAAGATAGATAGGCTTCAAATCAGTGCTGCCTTGATTTCCATTGTCCTACAGAGGTTTTAGTGAAACTTTAAATGTATTCTTTCTCTCCCTGTGGCACGGACATCAATCAGGCTAATTCAGTTAATGATCTGAATAAAGGACATTGAGCTGATTATCTTTCCCTTCTGAGATAGCCTTTGAGGCTGTTTGTCTTGACTCTGTCTTCCTTATAAATGAGTTATTTCTGTAGAGACCCTCTAGTCCCACATATCCTCCAGAGATGCCAGCTATTTATAAGTTGAAGTCTCAATACCAATCAGATTCACACAGTAAATATATTGAAAGACCAACATTATCTACCCTTCCCACAGTTATTAACAGTTACTCATATTAAAATACTAGAGAATGCCAGAGACCCCTGGACAACCGCATCTGACACTACTACTTGATTGTCTAAATAAATATGAGAAACTTGGTGTGGATGTTTTCTCCAATTGTGTGTTGCCATCATGGCTATTGATAAAGGTTCCTGGAAACAGTTTTGGCAGCTGGTTTGATGATAGTGATTCCAAATATCTGTTTGTATGATCATTACTTCCCTCCACTGCCTCTAACAATTGATCCCAATCACAGTAGGGATTATGGAAAGAAGCACATCCTCATCACTTCTTTGACATAAAGGTAGAACCCTATAGAAGCTGCTTATAGAGGAAGTGGCTAGGAGTTGCCCCTATGTCTGTAGGGCTTGTGTATGTTTATCTCTCCTACCTGTTTTCTACTTGTAGGTCCCTCAGCATCTGGACAGCAGTTTAGAACCACTTTCTCTCACTTGTAAAGACAGTTTAGAGATGAGCCCGCTGGTCTTCAGTTGGAAACTACACTGCCTTACGTCTTTTTCAATGAATTTATAAAAGCTCTCTCCAGATGCAGTAGAAAGATAAATACAGGTATGAGACCACATAATGTTAGCACACAAATGAGACTCATTTCTCTTTAGAAGTTGTCAGTCGTAGAGCACAGATCCATTTGTGGTACAGGAGCGAATGTCTTTGAGATGAGTTTTTGCTCATGTACCTCGATGATTTTAAGATCAATCAACAAATAAATTGTATTGCACATCTACTATGCACCAGTTCCGGGACAGGTGAATTGAAAAACATGTTAGCAATATTATATATGGGTTCCTACTCTAAGAGCACTCACAATCTATTGGAGGGAGAAAAAAATCAAACTAGTTATTATGATGGCTAAGATAAGAAAGTGCCTGGATTCAAACTCTACCCCACTGCTTTACATAAGTATTGGGTTGGCCAAAAATTTCATTTAAGTTTTTCCATAGCATCTAACATCTTTTCTGTAAGATGTTATGGAAAATCCTGAACAAAATTTTTGGCCAACTCAATACTTCTCAGTGCCTCAGTTTCCTTATCTGTAAAATAGAGTAATGATAGTATTTATGTTATAGATAATCTATGCTAAAGTACTTAGGGATGTGCCTGACATAGAATAAACATTCATACATGTAAACCCTTATTGCTGTTAGATACTTGTATGCCACTGAAAGGCAAATGCCACCTTGGCTGCGTCATTTTGGCTCATTAGTCTAGATATCAGTGTCCACATTGTGAAAAGGCATATTTTTAATGATCACCCTCAACTCTATCAAATTTAGAAAAAAAGAAAGAAAAAATATATGCTAAAATGTATTATGGGGATTTCCCTGGTGGAGCAGTGGTTAAGAATCTGCCTGCCAATGCAGGGGACATTGGTTTGAGCCCTGGTCCAGGAAGATCTCACATGCTGTGGAGCAGCTAAGCCCATGCACCACAACTACTGAGCCTGTGCTCTAGAGCCCGTGAGGCACAACTACTGAGCCCGTGTGCCACACTACTAAAGCCCGCGCGCCTAGAGCGCATGCTCTGCAACAAGAGAAGCCACCGCAATGAGAAGCCTGCCAAAATAAATAAATAAATTAATTAATTTAAAAATTTGTGTTATGTATAATCTTTATCATATTTGAGATTTTGAAAGTTGAAATTTTAAAACCTGTTTAAGTATAAAGATGTCTTCTTTACCAAATTTTTTTCTAGCTTTATTTTTTAATTGAGCTATAATTGACATGTAACATTATATTAGCTTCAGTTGCACGACATGATTCAATATTTGTATATATTGCAAAATGATCACAATAAGTCTAGTTAATATCGGTCACCATACATAGTTATAAGATTTTTTTTCTTGTGTCAAGACCTTTTAAGACCTACTCTCTTAGCAACTTTCAAATATACAATACAGTATTAACTATAGTCACCATGCTGTACATTACATCTTCAAGACATTTATTTTATAACTGGAAGTTTGTACCTTTTGATCCCCTTCACCCTTTTTACCTACTCCCTACTCTCCCACCTCTGGCAACCACTGATCTGTTCTCTGTATCTATGAGCATGTTTGGGGGTTTTTTGGTCGTTGTTTTTGTTTTGTTTTGATCTATATATAAGTGAGATCATACAGTATCTGTTTGAATTATTTCAATTAGCATAATGCCCTCAAGGTCTACCCTGTTGTTACAAATGGCAAGAATTCTTTGTTTTTTTATTGTTGAATAATATTCCATTGTATGTATGTATGCATATATATATATGTGTGTATATATATATATATATATATATATATATATATATATATGCCACAACTTCTTCATTCATCCATCAATGGACACTTAGGTTGTTTCCGTATCTTGGCTAATGTAAATAATGGTGCAATGAATATGGGGGTTCATATATCTATTTGAGTTAGCGTTTTTGTTTTTTTCATATAATGCCCATAAGTAGAATTGCTGGATCATACAGTAGTTCTGTTTTTAATTTTTTGAGGAAATTTCATACTGTTCTCCATAGTGGCCGTGCCAATTTTCATCCCCACCAGCAGTGCACAAGAGTTCCCTTTTCTCCACATCCTCGTCAACACTTTCTATTTCTTGTCTTTTTGATAATAGCCATTCTGACAGGTGTGAGGTGATATCTCGTTCTGACTTGTATTTCCCTGATGATTAGTGATGTTGGGCATCTTTTCATGTACCTGTTGGCCATCTGTATGTCTTTGGAAAAACACAGATCTCCCCATTTTTTAAACAGATATTTTGTTTGTTTGTTTTGCTGTTGAATTATGTGAGTTCTTTATATATTTTGGACATTAATCCCTTATCAGATATATGATTTGCAAATATTTTCTACCATTTGGTAGGTTGCCTTTTCATTTTATTTATTGTTTCCTTTGCTGTGCAGAAGTTTTTTAGTTTGAGGTAGGTCCACTTATTTTCTTTTCTAGCTTTAAAATAAGAAAATAATTTTAACATCTTTTAAAACTGAAGGAAATGGAACTTTTATGCATTTTAATTTTTTATGTTATCACTGAATTTGAATGTTAGGAATTAAGTTCTAAGTATATCAACATCACTGATCACATTAATAGTTCTATTAGCAAGGTAGTGATTTGTTTAACTAACTTTTTTTTTTTTTTTTGCCCTTGATTAAGGCACATATCACCTTTAAATTTCATTTTGGGGGAACATAAAATGATAAACTGTGTATTTTATCCTTAGTTCTCCAAAGTGATAGTTTTGGTTTGTCTTATATTTGCATGGTAAAAGAACTTGGTGAGGGCTTCCCTGGTGGTGCAGTGGTTGAGGGTCTGCGTGCCGATGCAGGGGACACGGGTTCGTGCCCCGGTCCGGGAAGATCCCACATGCCGTGGAGCGGCTGGGCCCGTGAGCCGTGGCCGCTGAGCCTGCGCGTCCGGAGCCTGTGCTCCGCAATGGGAGAGGCCACAACAGTGAGAGGCCCGCGTACCGCAAAAAAAAAAAAAAAAGAACTTGGTGAAACTATCAGTCATCAGTTAAATAAACATCTTAAAATCTGACATATCAGAACAGTTATCTTTGCCTAATAGCTTATTGGTGGAGGTTGATTAGTGACAAGCTCATCTTCAAGGAAGAGCTGTAAGTTGGCACAGTTTGTTAACTATATACCCTTAAGAAGTTATTTTTCAATCCTTGGTGAAATTTTTTGTTGATGCTAATTCTGGTTCTGTTAAATGAATAAGCATTTCCTCCCAGTGCCTGTTACATTATAGATGTGTTGTGCTGAACAAAAGGTCATTGTTAATAACTGTTTGATAATAGGGTTTTCTTTTATTTTTTTTACTCACCATTGTTTGCTGTTAGAAGATGAATAATCCACCTTCCCAGATAACTGAGAACTCTGGAGGAATGGGGAGGGAGAGGTGGGTAATATTTATTTTATCTGTGTTTCAAATTTAACAAAAATATGTCTCCATTGTAATTTATCACAGAAGTTTTCCAAAAACAATTTGAATCACAGATTGAATAAACAATACACTCTTGTGAGAACATAACCACAGGGGCTTATAGTCAGGCATTCTAAGTTAAAAACAGAAAAAAGATTGTCTTTAAAGTGTTTTTGTACTGGTAACTTACTGAATCACATCTAATCACATGATTTATATGTTTTTATCATGTAATTGTTATGTTTCATCAATATGTTTTGAAAGAAATATCAGAAATTATACATACATGTAAAATGTTTGAAACTAGGTGAACAAATTAAAAGCTTTACTGTAAAATAACTACAGTTTTTTACATAAAAAGTTCAAAGTATTTATCTTTCCAAGAAAAATCAAGTAAATGCAAACCTTTGCAAAAACAGTTTAAAAAGAAACTTTAATTATTTCTAGAATTGTAAAGCATTCTTTGTTGGAGCCCTAGAATTGAAGCATTATCTTCTCAAATTTTAAACTGTTGGCTATATAAAAAAATTGCCTTAAATAGAGTGGGATTCTAATACATTTTTGGTTAAAGATATCTATAATCGCTAAAATCTAGACATATGTTTTAAGTGTTGAAACAACAGCTTTAAATATTCTTCTGAAATTTATTATCAGAATGAACTATGTTTCATAAAGGCACAATGGACTATAAGAAGACAGGAGAGCTTAAAGTGTTTGAGTTTCTAAGCCTCTGTTCTCTAATTTCAGTTTTTAAAGATTATCTAACATCTATTCCATCAATGCTGTGGTCTGCAAACAAAAATAAATCAATGAAACCACATTATTTAACTTTGTATATGAATGCATTCCTGCTAGAATACTATTCATTAGGTAAAAATTTGAAAAACAAATATTGATTAAAATAGGGGAAAAGTAATATAACTATAATAATTTTAAAAAATCTTTCTAAAGTGCTTGCGATTTATAGGAACAAATGTAAACACATTTTCAAATCCATCAAGAAGCAAAAAAAAAGAATAACATTCATATCAATACATGTTAATTTATAAGAAAATTATGATAATGATTCTTGCTGGTGAATGAAATTTTCCTATCAAATTATTTAAGGTTGTTTCAAATTGCTGGTTTGTTTGAATGACTTTTCTTGTACAACCAACCTGAAATATTTCTACTAGAGTAAAGTTCAGTCCATGTCTGTCTTGAGTGTACAGCAATACCCTTTACTTTGTCAAAAAATCGATAGATTCTAATTTGTTAAACCCAAGAGAAGCTGTTCTGAAAAAACAACCTCCCTGCTATGGTGGAGATTTAAGGCTATAACACAAAAAATAAAACAACTCTAGGCTAACTCAATAGAAAGTTGTGAGAATATCAGTACAACAGTAGGCAATATGATTCTAGTACTAAATATTTCTAGAAAGACCAGTACTTAATGCACAGAAGCCAGTCAAGTGGACATGATCTACAAAGCATTTCTAGTCATGGTGCTTTGCACTAATATAATCTCAAGAAAGAATTCGACTTCCAATTCAATTCCACCAATATTTGTTGAGGAGGAGCATTCAATATTTGTTGTACAAGAGAACTCAGCACTCTGCCAAGCGCCCTGCTTTGACAAAAATTGGAAATCTCTATTTAACCTTGGACAAAATTTTTAACCAACCTGGGCCTCAGTTTCTCCACCTGTAAAATGAAGAGATTGAACTAAATACCTAACTTTTTATAATTCTACTTTTATGGGATTGGCTTGGACATAGTGATGAAAGATTATCCTTTGCTTTTAACCCATGCCTTTACCTGACAAATAGGGCAGAAATAGAAAAGCCACAGATTCCCTTTGGTGGAAGGTACCTCTGCCATTAGGAGAGGGAATGTGTACAGGGAGGCTTGGGAGGACAGTACTGGAGAACGTGGGCTCTGGAGTGACACTGCCTGGGTTGGTGCTCTGCCAGTAATCAATCACATGTCTTTGGACAGTTACTCTGCCTCTTGGGGCTTCAGTTTCCTCATCTGTAAAATGGAAATAATAATTGTATTTACCTTCTAGGGTGGTTGTAAAGATTACATGGGTTGATGTATATAAAACACTTAGAACAGTGCCTAACACAGAGGAAGTATTCAATAGGATTAGCTATTACTGTTCTGATTAAAGGCTCAGGGACAGATGTCAGTAGCCTAGGTTCAAACCCAAGCATTGACATTTGCCAGGGCATGGCTTAGTTACTTTAATTAATAGTAGCCACCTCACAGGTTTACTCATGGATTTATATATTTATAAATAAATATATCTATATATCCATATATATATATATATGTCACTTGCAACAACTCATGGTAACGCCAGGAACTCAAATATTGAGAAATGGAGAAAAAAATGTATGCATGTACTGAAGTCTTCAGGTATCAGGCTTCATACATAACAGGTTCATGAATATAAATTGCTGTGAGTTTTTGCAAAATAAATATTCAGAACAAGAGCTTACAGACTTGTAATTGCATGCCTAGTATATAGTAAATGTTCAGTAAGTGTTGGTGTTTATTGCTATTAGCATTAGGTGCATCAAATTCTCTTCTACAGGACTGGAGCAATATTCCTTGGCTATTATTAAAAACTTCAATGTGTAATAAAATCATTTAAATGATGGAATACATTTTTAACTGATAAAGTTATAGAAAGATTGTTTTTTCATAACAGTTAAAACTGTGTCATAAATATGGTACAGTTGCTTAAAGGATTAAAGGAAAATTAATAATTATAGCTAAATAGAATTCATGGGAACAAAAAGCTATTCTGCTTCAATTAAATCCATTTAATCAATTAAATTCCCAGTAGTATATAGAAGAATAATGGACAAGTGCTTAGTCGGCTAAGATTTTCTGTACTCTCTGCAGAAACTATAATCTCTAGAAAGGAGTTCATTTTCACTTGGCAAAAAATTGAAGTTACAAGTGCATCAAAATCATTGTCAAAAGACACTGTTGTCCATGTATTGACACTCAGTGTAATGAAAGGGGATGTGTGTCAAACTCCATTAGCAGGTCTTCAGAGAATCTATATGCTATTGAACTAGGTTCATAGTTTATAATTCAGTAATAGTGTCTATAAAACTCTTTTATAGAAAAATATCATGTCACTTTTACGTGAAAGAATTTGTATGACTAAATTTGATATGTCAGTTAGGTCAAGAAACTCAGAATAAATATTGCAACTTATTGTTGGAAGACAGGCCTTGATAGCATTGGAATATATAGATTCATGACCCTCAGAGAAATGACAAAACAACTATTGACACTGGTACTTTACCAGGTTTATTTCTTGCCTCTCCAAGTGCACCATATGAAATTCCTTTATGCAACGTACAACCACACACATACTCAAAATCAAGAATATTTTATCTACTTGTAACTTCCCTTTCCCATGCTAAGCATATTGGATTAAAGAGCATTAAAAGTGGCTTTATTGAGGAGGATTTTTTTTTTTTTTTTTTTGTGGTACAAAAAGCTCCAAACTCCTCACATTCCTGGCCCTATGTATCTCTTCTATCTGGTTATTCCTGAGTTATAGCCTTTCATAATAAACCAGTAATCTAGTAAGTAAAATGTTTTTCTGAGTTCTGCAAGCTGCTCTAGGAAATTAATCAGACCCGAGGAGGGGGCCGCGGGAACCTCTGATTTATAGCAGTTGGTCAGAAGCACAGATAACAACCTGAACTTGAAATTATTAGCATCTGAAGTTGGGCCGATGCAGGTGCAGTCTTGTGGGACTGAGCCCTTAAGCTGTGAGATCTGACACTAACTCCAGGTGGGTACTGTCATAATTGAGTTATTTGTAGGACACCCAGCTGGTGTCACAGAATTTCTTGGCGGGGGCGGTGTGGGAACGCCGCACATTTGGAATACAGAAGTGCCAGAAGTGAAGTATTCTGTGGGTAGAGTACTGAGATTAGAGGAGACCAACGGGAGTGGTTTTCCTTTACATCCACTTATTGCATAACTGGTAGATTTTTATTGGATGCCAGACATGGTAAATTTTAACTTATGTGGTACTAGATATTTTTGTATTCCCATAAATATTTTCTGATTTTAAGGAAGCAGCTGAGTTTCTTGTAAACAGTTTGAACCTTCTGAGGCTTGCCTTTAAGCTTTGCTAGGCAGGGTCAGACCAACCTTTAGTCTAGAGCTGATTTTGTCCCACTACCCAAGGCAAAACTGTGAGAATTATGAGCTTTTCTACACTGGCTGGTGGGAACACAAAGTTTTCCTGGTTCTACGTGAGCTCCAGGAATTATTCTCTCTGCTCCTTTTCAGTGATGTTATCTATAAACTTAAGTAGTTTCCTTCTCACATGTGCTGATTAGTACTGAACTGAAGACTTGAAGGGGAGCCTTTGCAGATCTCTTACTCTCTGCAGTGTTCTCCTTTCTGGGACTCTCCTGAAAACATGAACCAGCTGGTCTTCCCAGATTCCCAGCTCTATCTCCTCAACTTAGGGAGAGCTCCAAGATCCACCTGGGTTTTCTCTCCCTACATTGCATCCTTGAAACTCCTTCCAGGCTGTACACTGGGGCAATCATAGGGCTCATCTGATTTGTTGCCCCTCTTCTCAGGGATCGCCTGCACAACCTGGTATCAAATGTCTGAAACTGTTGTTTTATAGTTTTTGCCGAGTTTTTTTTAGTAGTTTCAAGTAGGACAGTAAATCTAGTCTCTGTTACTCTATCTTAACTGAAAGCAAAAATCCTCCTCAAGGGGCTTCCCTGGTGGCGCAGTGGTTGAGAATCCGCCTGCCGATGCAGGGGACCCGGGTTCGTGCCCCAGTCCGGGAGGATCCCACGTGCCGTGGAGCGGCTGGGCCCGTGAGCCACGGCCGCTGAGCCTGCGCGTCCGGAGCCTGTGCTCCGCAACGGGAGAGGCCACAACAGTGAGAGGCCCGCGTGCCGGAAAAAAAAAAAAAAATTGTGTAAATTAATAGCAGAACTTTGAGGGATTGTTGTGAGGATTCAGTAAGATAACTTAGGAAAGCACTCAGTACAGTACTCTTCACGTATTAAGCCCACAGGAGTGATACTTTCACTATCTGTCTGTGATATTCTCTGCCCTTGCTGCATCTGCTGCTGATGGTCTGGCTCCACCACAAGCATGGCTAGGTGCCACGCAGCTGTGGAATTTGCCTTCTGTCTTCCTTAGTTACCCACAGCTCATTCAGCACTTACACACTTCCCTTGGGGGTTTCAGAAATACTTTCCTTAGTTCTCCTGGATGGGGATGTCCGGGACTCAGTGGGACAGCAGCCCTCTAGTCCAGTCTTCAGGGCACTTTCCTCCACCATGGCCTCTCGACAGCTCTGTCAGAAGCAGAGGCTCCATAAACATGATCCCATTTAATCTTCACAGGACACTCTAAGTCATTTACTGTTTTCCCATTTTATGGTTAAAATAATTGTGGTTCCAAGGAGTGATGAGATTTGTGCAAGGGCACAAAACATGGGACCACAGCTCTACCCAAACCTGTGTGACTCCCATGCCTTATTTCCAGTCACAATGTAACATCTTCCTCACAAAACACCTCTCAGCAGTGACCGTTTCCAAGCTTGTTTCCTTTCACTGTATCCAGCTTTTACAAACCTTCTGATGGTCAGGCAGCCCAGGGAAGGTATATGAACACAGGAGAGTAGAGATAGGATTTGTGGCTATTGAGATAATAGAGGTATGTAGACAGTGTTACCAAATATACAGTCCATTGCTTTAGAAATGCCTGTGAAAATTTTATAAAGAACACTCAATAATAATAATTCTTTTACACATATCGCATGAAAACATGATAAAGCGGGGCAACATTTTATAGCTAGGCGTGAAAAGAATTCAGAGAAAGGTATCTGAGTCGTCTTAACCTTTTCAATCTATGTTAGTCAGAGACACATATTTTTCGTAGCAAGTGAGAAGGTTGGGGTCATATTCACTAATCTTGGTCTGGAAGTTCTGGTCTGTGGTCTGCATTTTAGAACTGCTAGGTTGCATTCTCGTCCAGAGTGCTGTGTGACTTCCGAGCAGAGCCATGTGGTGAAGAAGGCAAAGCTTGTCTTCTGCTCCCCTCACTTCCCATTTGTGAAGCCCTTTCCTCTTTTTCCCAG
The DNA here is from genome assembly GCF_011762595.2 of Tursiops truncatus. Lineage (NCBI taxonomy): Eukaryota > Metazoa > Chordata > Mammalia > Artiodactyla > Delphinidae > Tursiops > Tursiops truncatus. Next base: position 31,423,226 of record NC_047044.1, on the reverse strand, counting down.
GCCTTTCTCTCCCTCACCTCCCTCCTATTCTGGTTCTCAGTCCTCTGCTCTAATTGTCCAGCAGAAAATCAGCCACTACTGCTTTAAGAAAAATTAGTCTGAGGATTTGTAATTACCTCAAGGGGAATAAGTCAGAGAATAAATCTTTAGTGATAAAGATGACTAATCGTGTTATTTTAACCACTGTGGTTTCTGGTTAAAGGAAATATTTTGGTGGTAAATTATAGCATTTTAGAGGAAAATTGCACCATTAAATCAGCCACCTGTCCTTCCCCCTTGGGTGGCCTTAGCACTCCAAAGATGGTAGGAAAACGGTTTTCCACTAGTCGTATGTGAGGAAAGCCACGCCCCCCAGATTCTGTTCCACACTAGTATGGAGGCTGAAGTGCTGCTAATAGCAGAGCAAGATGAATGGAAACTTGCACGGTGGTTCTTTGTTACGGGTCCTCTGCGGCCAACAGCTCTGCTGCCTTTCTCCCAATATGTGGTGGTCGAGTGGACTTTTGGCTGCTGGACATGAAGAAATCATAAAATTAATAAAGCACTCAATCAACTGATACATAATGGACTTCTACAATCTGCAAGGCTCAGACAAGTTGTACAAGGGATACGAGATGATGTATGAAGCACTATCCCTGTTTTTAAGTCGTATATGATAACAATCAGATGAAGAATGTGCATAATACATGCGGCAGGAAATCAGAGGAGAAAGCAATCCCCGTGGCTGATGTTGTCCAGAAAGATTTCTTTTTTAGTATTTGCCATATTGAGTAATACTGTAGGAGAATAATTGAATCCTTGAGTACTTTGTGTCAGGCACTGTGTTAAGCTCTTTACACATACTATATGTAAAGTATTTAGACAAGTAAGCAGCACATGATAAATGCTTAATAAGTGTTATTTACAGTTCTTATTATTGTCTTACTCTTTCCAAACCCTTTCAATAGGAACAACTATTTCCCCCATATTATAATTAAGACTGGTGCACTCAACTTCATATAAATGTACAAGACATACATAGTAAATGTGAATTCACTGACTCCAGAGTCCGTGCTCTTAATCACACTCCATACTGGGTGGGATTGATAGGATTGGTAAGTAAAGCAGAATTGTGTGTGTGGCGGTGGGGGGGGGGGCGGTTAGATCCATGGAGCAACAGGGGCAGATGAATAGAGATGACAAAGTTCCAGTCTTGTTCAAGAGGCCAGGAAGTTAGCTTAAAAAGCTGTGGGAGGGGCTTCCCTGATGGCGCAGTGGTTAAGAATCTGCCTGCCAATGCAGGGGACACGGGTTCGAGCCCTGGCCCGGGAAGATCCCACATGCTGCCAAGCAACTAAGCTTGTGCACCACAACTACTGAACCTGTGCTCTAGAGCCCGTGAGCCACAACTACTGAGCCTGCGCACCACAACTACTGAAGCCCACGCGCCTAGAGCCCATGCTTCACAAGAGAAGCCACTGCAATGAAAAGCCTGCGCACCTCAACAAAGAGTAGCCCCCAGTCGCCACAACTAGAGAAAGCCTGTGTGCAGCAATGAAGACCCAACGCAGCCATAAATAAATAAATAAATATATTTATTTATTTATTTTTTAAAAAGGTGTGGGAAGTATGGCTAGAAAAATAATTTAGAATAAATTATGAAGGGTTTTGAATATTAACGGAGAAGGCATTAAAAGAATTTCAGCTTTAGCCTATACGTACTGGAAAGTCCATGATTTTTACACACACACACAGGCACACTCAGACATGAAGAAAAAGAAATTTTTGTAAAGGTTAAGCTAGGAATGTTATCAGGACCAACTTATCTATTAGACATAGTAGGCCCAGTGCCTAAAGGCCACATACTTTTAGGGACCCACAAAAATGTTTTAATTTTAATTTATTTTAAATCAGAATGTCAAAATGAATATAATAATCATGAATACAATAATAAATACAACCTAGATTGTATTCATCTTTATATCAACATAGTCATTAAATATGATTTTTCCTTGTATTTAATAGACCACAGGGCAAAAGTGCCAAGTCAAGACAAGTCATCCTGCAGCCCTGGATATTATGCTGATCATCTAGAGGAGGCATGACTAAGCATAAGTAAAGCAGGGAACTACTAAAATCATTATGTATGAGATAGTACAGGCTTTAACTGAGTTTGTGGACATGCCAGTATAAAGAAAACAAAGGCATTTCAAATAAAAACTCAGAAAAGTTGATAACTGCTTCCGCATGTATGGGTGTGTGGTGGAGTGTGAGATTATCAGTTACGAATGAGTGTATAAAATATAAGTTTTCTGGCTCAAGACAGTGGGCAAATATATTCATTTACTTTCTCTGTGTTACAACATTTCTTGAAACAACAGAGGAGATAGGGCTTTTTTTTCCTTTTTTTTTGTGGTACGCGGGCCTCTCACTGTTGCAGCCTCTCCCGTTGCAGAGCACAGGCTCCGGACGCGCAGGCTCAGTGGCCATGGCTCATGGGCCCAGCCGCTCCGCGGCATGTGGGATCTTCCCAGACCGGGGCACGAACCCATGTCCCCTGCATCGGCAGGCGGACTCTCAACCACTGCGCCACCAGGGAAGCCCAAGGAGATAGATTTTTCAAGATCCATAATCGTGCTGAAAAAATGAAAGTGTGAATCAGCAGACTAGTGGAAGTTTGGAGATCTGGTTGAGAAAGAAGTCAAAACTGAGAAACCTGAAACAAGCACAGGAGAGGGTTGCAGGATTCAAGTCAGAATAAACTGGCCCAGGACTAGAAACTCACCATAGATGACTAGCGTAATGATTAATTTAAAGGTTATGAAACAGCCTGCCGGGTTCTATATAGGGCAGCTAGCTGAAGTGTTTGCCTCCAGGATATAAACCTAATGAGAACAGCTTTTAAAACAAAATGGAGACTCTGTTGACCCTAGAGAGGTGGTAAGAAGGGATAGTAAAAGCTCAACATGGTTTTGAGGCAGAAAACAAAATAATGCAGAGCCTGGGTGATTTTAAACCCACACAGACATGAGATGAATGAAGATGGGAGGGAATAAATGGCTCAACACAGCAGTGAAATACACTCAAGTGTTCTACCTTTTATATTTTGGCATTTGGAAGAGGTCCCTGTCTTGCTCGGCAGCTGGAGCACATCACACAGCATAATCTTGCACTTTTCACTTAAGGGTCTAATCAGATTTCCCCATCATTTGGAAGGATGGGCTGGTAAGAAATCAGACATATACAACTTTTAAGAAAACCTATACTAGCTACATATACAAATCAATGCAACCTTTCATTTTCAAATCTGTAAGAACAAAAGAATTTCCATGCATTTAAGGAAAGCCAACATCATAAAAGATTATCTAACAGAAGAGCTGAGCTGTAGGAAATGTAAGCATTTTAATGCATCCTCAGAAAGACTGAAGAGGCTATTAAAGCCATGAATCAAGTACAAGCTGCTTGGGAAGAAGGTACAGTCAGAGAATAATAAAAGAGTTCTTAGAAAATAAAAATATAATTGCAAAACAAAACAAGCACACATACATACCTATACATATGAGTCAAACAACAAAATGGATAGAACTGAAGGCCAAATTAATGTGAGCAATAAAGTTAAGGAAAGTCCCAGGACATACAGAAGACAAAGACATAGAAAATATTAAAGATAAATAAGTTAAGAGCCATAGAGGAGAATGTTAGAAGATTCAATAACCATCTATAAAAATGAAAAGAAAGAGGAAAGAATAAAACAGAGAGGTAGATATAAGCAATTAATACAAGAAAAATTTCCTGAACTGAAGAGAGATCCAAGTGTTCCAATGGAAAAATCTTTGATGGACTGATCAGGAGTAAGGAAACACAGGCCTATCCAGACATATCCTGATGAAATTTTTGAATTTAAGGGTAAAGAGTAAAATTTTAAAGTTTCCACAGGAAAAAAAAAAAGAAACAAAACAAATAACTGGGACTCAGACTGGTATGGGACTTCTCAGCCTTCACACTAAACGCTAGAAAAATGCAGCAATGACCTCAATGTCCTGAAACAAAAAGGATTTGTAATTAGGACTCTATACCCAGCCACTTAGTTTGCAAATATTTGAGAAACAGTGGTTTTTGCTGGACCTGAAAAGTCACAGTCAGAAAATGAATCACTTGAGATGTGTTTCAAGAAAAAAAATTACTCAAGATGTATTTCATTGCTCCAGAATTAATCCAGAAAGAAGACATGAATATTAAAGTACATGAATGTAGAAATCAGTTGACTATACTGTTAAGCTTAAGCAATTATTGACATTTGGGCCATAAATTTCAGTGTAGTTCTTTACAAAATGAATTCCTACAATAGTGAAGGCATTATACATCATAAAAGATAAATATAACTATAAATGATTAAAAATAATACATGGAAACTGTGTGATAGAGGATATATGAGAACCAATTTTTCTGTAAACCTAAAACTGTTCTAGAAAATAGTCTACTAATTAGCAAATAAGCGGCTTAAAAAATGGCAGAGGATCTGAATAGATTTTTTCCAAAGAAGACAAACAGATGGCCAACAGGCACATGAAAATATGTTCAATATCACTAATTATCAGGGAAATGCAAATCAAAACACTACAATGAGATATAATTTCACACCTGTTAGAATGTCTATTATTGAAAAGACAAGAAATAACAAATGTTGACAAGGATGTGGAGAAAAGGGAACACTTGTGCACTGTTGGTGGGACTGTAAAATGGTACAGCCACTATGGAGAACAGTATGGAGGTTCCTCAAAAAATTAAGAATAGAACTATTGATACCATGTGACCCAGCTATTCCACCTTTGTGTATTTATCTGAAGAATACAAAAACACTTATTGGAAAAGATGTATGCATCCGTATGTTCATTACAGTATTATTTACAATAGCCAAGATATGAAAACAACCTAAGTGTCCACTGATGGATGAATGGATAAGGAAGATGTGGAAGATATATATACAAAGGAATATTAGCGGGCTTCCCTGGTGGTGCAGTGGTTGAGAGTCCACCTGCCGATGCAGGGGACACGGGTTCATGCCCCGGTCCGGGAAGATCCCACATGCCGCGGAGCAGCTGGGCCCGTGAGCCATGGCCGCTGGGTCTGCGCATCCAGAGCCCGTGCTCCACAACGGGAGAGGCCACAACAGTGAGAAGCCCGCGTACTGCAAAAAAAAAAAAAAAAAAAAAAAGTGAGATCAAACAGTAAAATATAACATGGCAGGATGAAATACATACTATCAGGGGCCACAATAAATATGAATGAATGAAATTCCCAAACTAAATTAGACAAGTAAACAAAAGTTATACTAAGGTACAAACCCCTAATCTTAAACACACAGGCCAGTATGCAAAACATTTCCTGAATGCAATGCTAACAAAGGCCAAGGTAAGGGGGCTTCCCAGGTTTAGAGCCTGAGTTACTAGGAGTATGGTGGTACCCAAAACCACAGTAGGGATTTAGAAGGGTGACATGGTTTAGGGGGATGTTAATGGGTCAGGTTGAAGTGACCACAGGACTTCCACGTGTAAATATGCAGCAGGCAGTTTAATATGTAAGACTGAGGTTTGAAAAGAGAAGGATCAGTCTGGGTTTCTGGATTTGGGAGCTATCACACAGAGGAAAACTGGTCTAACTTGTGAGAATACATGCTGTGAAACAGGTCACGACAATCTAAAGAGACAAGCCAAAAAATGAAAAATGAACTTGAAATGAAGACAACCTTAAGGTGGTGGAATTAATGTGAAGTCAGGGAAACAAAGATCAGGAAAGAAAGACACTTGCAAACCAAGGGAAAAGAAATACACAGAGATCTCGTACTATTTATTTATTCTACAAACATATATTGAGCATATCGTATGTATAAAATAGATTAAGTGGTCCTCACCCTTTAGAAGCCTTTGATTTGATTTACAGTACAGAAAGAAGCATCTGAAAAGATACTTTGATTTTGGGGAAATACTAAGAATAGATTCCTTCCATAACCATCCCCGCATTTCTTTGGCTCCTCTCTGTATCTCCTTAAGATTGTTCATCTTTTGGCTTACAATTCAGGTTTTTCTGTGCCAGAAAAAAATACTTGTATAGATGTCTGAAAATATCTGGTGATGTATCCAATCAATAAAGGTTTATCTGAGCTGTTCTAGATGCTGGGACTACAGCAGGGAAAAAACAAACTCTATGAACTCCTAGTGCATTCTAGAAGGCAGGACAAACTACACAAATAAATACATAAGTGATATATTAGGTAACAATAAGCGTTGTAGGGATGAACAAAGCAGGGTAAGGTTGACAAGAGTGCTGCATAGACATGGGGACAGTTGTGATTTTACATTCAGGGAAGAAAATAGCTTTTAAGCAGACATGCAAAGTAAGTAAAAAAGTAAATTATGTGGCTCTCTTGGGAAAGAGCATTCCTAGAAAGAAAACAGCAAAGCCCTGAGGCGAGAGCATGCCTGGAAGACCAATGCGTCTGGAGCAAAATGAATGAGAAGCGTCATAGAAGCCAAGGTTGGAGTTGGTGGAGGGCCAGATGCTGTCGGTCCTTGTAAGGCACAAGGACATTCAGTTTAGTGCTGGATGAAATGAGAAATTATTCGAAGTTTTCACACAGAAGAGTAAAATAATCCATGTTTTAAAAAGGTCGCTGTTGAAGGGCAGGGGGACTAATCTGGAGGTCTCTGTTTTTAAAGTACTTTGAACAATTTGTTTATAGTTTCTAACTAAATTCATGGATGGTATAGTAATTGTTATGGACTGAATGTTTTTGTTCTCCTGGACCAAAATTTGTATGCTGAAATCCTAATCCCAATGGGATGGTATTTGGAAGTGGGGCCTTTGGGAGGTAATCAGGTCATGAGGGTGGAGCCCTAGTACATGGGATTAGTGCTTTTATAAGAAGAAGCCAGTGAGATAGCTGGCTCTCTTTCTGCCATGTGAGGATACACAGGGAAGCCAGCTGTCTGCAGCCCCGAAGAGAGCTCTCACCAGAACCCAACCAAGCTGGAAGCCTCATCTCCAACTTCTAGCCTCCAGAACTGTGAGAAATAAATACTTGATGTTTAAGTTACCTGGTCTATGACAGTGTGTTATAGAAGCCTGAACTAAGACAGTAACCAATTTATAGTTCACATAATGCAACAGACACTGCTGGTTGTCTCCTCACATCTGTCCTTCCTCTTTAGTATATTACTATACCAGGGCTGCCAAAGTGCCACAGACTGGGTAGCTTAAACAACAGAAATTTATTGTCTCTAATTCTGGAGGTAAGAAGTTGGAAACCAAGGTATCAGCAGAATTGGTTTCTTCTGAGGCCTGTCTCCTTTGGCTTGCAGAGGGCTATTTAGTCCCTATGTCTTCACATGGTCTTCCCTCTGTGTGTGTCTGTGTTCTAATTTTCTTATAAGGACATCCACCATATTGGATTAGGATCCACCCTAATGGATTCATTTTAACCTAATCATCTCTTTAAAAATCTTATTTCCAATTAGTCACATTCTGAGTATTAGGGGTTAGGACTTTAATATATAAGTTTAGGGGGCATACAACTGAGCCCATAACACTGAGTAATAGAGTTGTGGCTAGGGTGTAGCTGCCAAGCCATGGACTACTTTTCTCAGCTTCCCTTGCAGCTAGGAGTGGACATATGACTAAGATCTCACCAGGGAAATGTGGACAGAAGTGATCAGTTTCACTTCCACACTTACAGCCAATCTCCTATGAAACTGCAAGCATATTCCTTCATATCCCTTTCCTCTCCTTCTGGCTAAACTGGCGATGAAGAGAGCAGGATTGGAAGATAAGGGGTTGAAGATGGTAGAGCCTATGTCAGCCTGGGTTCCTGACTGTCAGTATAAAGAGACAGAAGTCCCCAGAAGTTGTGTCCAAGATCATGTAACCAATAAGTGGAA